>NW_017727795.1:144714-198523 GCF_001865875.1 Lupinus angustifolius | reverse complement strand
TGGGGCTACGCCGAAAGAAACGTTTTCTTTGTCGGTAGGAAGGGAGTCAAACCATTGAATAGGTTTCTTTATTTTCTTGTAATTTTCTAAGTGTTGTAATTGGATGATGTGCATGTAAATACATTGATTCAATTATAGTGAAGAAAATCTCCCAAGTCAGCAGGGAGGCCTGGATGTAGTTTGCAGTGGACAACAAACGAACCAGGATAAAAATTCGCGTTGTAGGATTTTTTTTCTCTCACTCTCTCTCTCTTTACTGTTTTTAATCGATTATTTGGTATAGTGGAATTAATTGATAGCTTCTGTACTTGTGCTATACTGAATGATACTCTGATATAATATTTGTAAGCTCTGTTATTCGTTCCATTATCGGTTAACTGTTGTGTAATTAATCGTTTCTGTAATAGATTATTGTTTCTGTTTAATCGATTAAGACTGTTCTGTTAATCGATTATCCTTGTTCTGTTAATCGATTAAGTTTGTTCTGTTAATCGATTATTTTCATCCTGTAATCGATTATTTAGGGGTGATTCAGCATTAAGTGTTGAGTTTCGAAAAGCGGCTATTCTAACCGCTACACCTATTCAACCCCCCCTTCTAGGTGTATTGTAACCACTGATACCTAACAAAGTTATATTGTGACAATAAATCAGCCGTGTTGTTTTCCAACAACAATAGGAGTTCATCAAAGTCGAAACACATCGACATTAAGTTCCTAGTTGTTAAGGAGAAAGTACAAAGTGGACAGCTTTCCATAGAACATTTAGGCACTAACTCAATGATTGCAGATCCTCTTATGAAAGCTATCACACCCAAGGTCTTTCATGTGTATACTTCTCACATGGGTGTTCTGCAATCTGAGGATATTTTGGTTTAGTGGGAGTTAGAATGTGAACATATTTTATTATGTTCTATGTAATTTCAGTGTTATATATGGATACCTTGTATTCAAACTTCAGTTGATTAATCATTCAGTTTGATATTCTGTCCTTATACTTTGTACAATAAGGTTTTATGTTATTATTAAGGATCTCACTATAGTTAAGTAGGACCAGTTGAAAATTGACATGTACTAATCATATTCATGTGATTTTCATGCTACACATTTCATGATGAATCTATGTCATTTAGTTGTGTCAATGTTGGTGATCATTGTTGAATTAGTAATGAATGATATGGCGAAATTCACTGTGATTCGATATGGAGATATGACTAATGGACGGGATAATTTGGGTATGCTTGAGTCATAATGGCAATATTTAAGCGCGCAATAAGGATAACACGTATGGTGAATCATATATGTGACTAGTGAGAGATTGTTAGAATTTCTTAAAATTTATGGGTCACAAATATAATTCTATAATTGTGTTATGACCATTATTTTAGTTAGCCAATATATAAAATGATCCTCACGAATAATTTGGTGGCTAAGGGCATATGTGTCATGAAATAATATAAGTGTAGATACCTTCAGGTAATTTCTGATTTGATGAAGGAAGTGAATCAGAATTATTGCAACTTAAGTAGTAACCGCTTCGGGGTTACTTTTGTGGGTTATGGTCCCCATTTGTAGAGCAACAGGTTTTCAAGTGCAGGGTTAAGGAGAATAAAGGTGGATTAGGATAGTGTTATCCATAAGGATAAAACACTATCAAGTCATTCATAAGGGAAACTAATAAGGCATCTCTCCTCACAAGTTACACACTCAAGATTTTGAGCTCTCTCATTCCCCTCTAGAGAAGCACAAAGGAACATCATTAGGAGCTCTAACATCTGGAAGATCATCACACCCACATGTTTATTATTGACCTTCCTCCAATTTTTTTTAAATAAGTACAAAGAAGAAAACTTCAGAATATAAGATATTCCAGGGGTCATTTATCAAACACATTTTATAAGGGTTATAAACACATGTTTTCTATTGTTCTCGTGCCAAAGAATGACTATTGTTAGATTGGTGTATAAACTCATTTTTGTTTAGCCAATAAAAAGCTCAATATACTTTTCAATTGAATTACTTTGTAAATAAAACTAATTTTTTATTTTATTTTTAGAACTTATTTTAGATTTAAATAATTTGAATAAAATATTTAAATGGCCCACTTGAATTTTTAAAAGCCAATGGGATAAATAAATAAAAATTTAAATTAAATAGACATAGAATAGGTTTCTTTAAACCCAAAATTATTTTCAGAAAAAATAAATAAAAAAATAAGAGAAAGAATTAAATTAAAATGAGCCCTAAGAAAGCCTATACTTATTTTTTCTAAACAAAAGGGGATAAAAATGTTTTCTTAATTTTAATTTTATTTTTTTCGAATTTATATTATAAAAATAAATAAAAGATATTTATTTATTTTATTAATTTTTTTATAATTAAATTTGAATTTATTAAAATAAGTAAATAAAATAAATAAAATGTTCTAATTTAAATTCCAAATAAACTATAAAATATTTTATTATTTCGAAAATATAATTCTAAATAATTAAAGTATATTCTAATTTTTTATGATTTATTTCGGAATTTATATAAAATAAATAAGTAATAAAAAGTAATTAAAATACTATTTAATTAGGCTTTATTTATATTCAAAATTAATAAATAAAAAATAACAAAAAACACCAAGTAAAACCTGACTTGGTGGATGGTTTAGATCCCAAAAAATTAGAATAATGCGTTACCAAATTATAAATCAGTTTAGCAAAATTTTAGAGAATTAAGTTAGATTAGGATTTTTATAAATAGGTGAGTTTAGGTTATTATTAAGGATTCCAAAATTTGTTGTAGAAAAAACTACACGGAGAATGTGAGGGTCGTGTAATCCAGTGTGGACGACACCATTGGAAGGAGCATGCACCCATCCCTCTAGCCATTTGATCGATCTTGATCATGTCATCTGTGTAGACCAGCAATCAGAGTCAGTCAATTTGTGACAAGCACACGAGTGTATGCTGTCACATGTAGCCGCGTGCACACTAGATAAAACATTCTAGCCCGTGTATTATCCTGTGCAGACGCATCCATTGCCACACTGTGCACCCGTTTCTGTCCAGTGAAGTTGTGACACGCAGGCGAGCATAGCACCCTCCTCATAGACGCGTCTGCACTGAATCATAGCTCCTTCCCAACATATATTCTGGTGTGGTCAGACATAACTTATGCATGATACACCCTTCAGAAATAGCAAACCAGGACCTGCCACATGGCACTATTCCCGTAGCAAAGTATTTCTCCAATCCCTACACGACACGTGGAAGCCACTTTGTTTCCTGTTGCAGTAGATCAAAACCCATCCAGGTATATAAATATTTAATATCTCCTACTCTAAAAGCATTTTTATTTCTTTTGAGAATGATAAGTATATTTCATCTATGATAATTTATTATTTTTATTGTGACAACAAGCTAAAATATGAAATAATTTTTTGTCATTAAATAAATATTAATTTTTATTATTTATGTGTAAATACTATAAAGAATAAAAAATAACTTAATAGAGCTAATAATCAGTTAACCTTTTTTTATTTCTTTTATTTATTTTATTAACTAGTTGAATATATTTTTATTTATGTAATTAAATAAAAAATTATATTTAAAAAAGAAAAACAAAACATTTAAAATAAAGGTGTCCTTAATAATAAACTATTTGTTTAAAAAATGATTTCATAACATTACCAAAGTTTACAAAAATTTTATAACCTTTTAGTGATTAATCAAAGAATGGAGGCAGGTCATGATAACACTTCTTGTTCTCATATCATCCTTGAACGGTTGTGTTACAACGCTTCTTTTCATTCGATTAATTCCTATAATAATAACAAACGAAAAGAATATATTATAATTATTTTCAAACCTTTTTAAAATGAGATGCGTGCAAACATTAGTTTATGTTGTTTCACCATTTTTAAAGAGTTAATTATTTTACCAATAAACCATTTTAAAATTTAGAACTATGTAGTCTTGATTTCCTAAAACGTTTAGGGATACGTAGGAGCAAGTTTAATCTTGTTAGACTTAAAATAAAAAATAAATATTTGTATTCTATACAATTTAATTTTAAATAAACTAAGGTTATTTAAATCATACAATTGGCAAGGGTACCGTTTAATTATGGGCGGACGAGTTGCTAATACCTTCCTTGATCTGTAATCGACTCCCCAACATGGATATCACAATCCAAAAGCCCAATGTGATTGGGTTAAAAATATTTTTCTATATTTTTAACCATAAAATGTAGTCGTTACTCTAAGAGGTCGCGTAACCGAAAATTGGGGCGCAACAGCTGACGACTCTACTAGGGACATTTTTTTTAAGAGAGTCAGGTCCAATTGTAGCCAATTGTATGATTTAAATACTTTTTTCTTTGTCTATTATTATTAACAATAAAAAAATAATAACAAAATAAATTTTTTTTCTAGTTTTATTTATCGCTTTAATTTAATATTATGGTATATGCTCACCATTTTTTTGCAGCTTTGGGGTGGAGGTTTATTGTTTCAAATTTTTTCGCTTCTCACACACTCACAACAGACCTGAGTTACACACATATATGCCATATACCTGTGTTGTTAGAGATAAATATTAAGATAAGAGGGACATGTGTTTTACCGGTGTTAGATTTATCTCCTGGTATTAGCATAACGGACCATCCAAATTCTCCTGGTATCGTGAGTTAGACGCTTGAGGGACTTGACTTCTCTTGTTTCTAATGTAGGATATTGAGACTCCTTTCTTTTGAGATTGGACGCAATTTTGTGACTTAGAAGTCCAGAGCCTTTATCGAGTTCACTTTAATGAGAAATAATACATTGCCATAGCGTTTTGTGACCATTAGTATAGGACAATGGAAGCGAATTATGTCCACCTCATTCTGCATTCATACTTGTCATAAAATGAGATTTAAAGTTCTAAATAATTTCAAAGTTCATCATTCATTTTTGTTTTTGCATTATAATTGCATACTCACAAAAGGGTTGCATACCCACAAAAGGATTCCATACCCTAGGGTAGTTTTTTCATTCCCAAAAAAAAGATAACATAAATTTTACAAAACTTTGGGGTTACGTCCCAAAATATATTTATCACTCCCAATGATGGGCCCTAAGCTCGAGGGTAAGTTTTGTCCACTTTTTGAAAAAACTTAGACTAAGCCTTGACAATATAATGCATATCTATCATACCATGGTATTTAGTTATATTATAATGTGCTATATTATCCTACAAGACATGGTTAACCATCCTAAAAGTGGGATTTACATGATTTCATAACATAAATCATTGAATTAATCATTACATATATCACTGTATTAATCATTGTGTTAATCATGTCATAAATCATTGCATATTCATATTCATTCATCATTTTTGTTATATAAACATTTTTCCATCACATTTAATGAACATGTACCTTTTCAAACAGGTTTTCGGTATAGGAAGACATGGAGGCTAGTTCTAAAACTGTGGGTTCTAACATCACTCTCTCAATAAAAAAAATAAAGTGAAATTTGAATTGCAGACCTTTGATGTAGGCCATTTGGCGGAGCTCCTCTCCAAAGTCCCTAAAAATATTAAGAGTCAGTTTGCAAAGGAGTATGGTAAATTGGCAGATCTTCTTCTCGTTCCTATTGATGCAGATTCTTTAGATGCTATGGGAGCCATGGCAAAATATTGGAATACATCCTTGCAGATTTTCGAGTTTTCCAAATGTAGATGATTCTCCAACAATTGAAGAGTATGACATTCTTCTAAACATCCCACTAGAGAGTCGACTTAAGGTATACTTGTTCACTAACACACAAAATGTTACTGAAGTTGTCCTTGAAGAATTGATGCTTGTCCGTCCAACTGTATCTCACATCATCAAGCAAGGGCCTTGTTATGGATTGAAGTGGATTTATATGAAAAAGCATATTGATCAAGTGGTGGAGAAAGAATATTGGAATTTGTTTCAACCAACATTTTCATTAACAATCTACGACAAACTCCTCTTTCATTTTGTCAGTGATATGATGGACCAATGTGTGATCCATGTCTTGGTCGTGTTCAGAAAGTTTGGAGTCATCCTAGTTCCTGCCGTGCTAGCAGACACTCTTCTCGCCTTCAAGAGAAGTCTCGAAAAGGGTATCCCTAAAATCAGATGTCGTGCATAGATGTTGTATGTATGGATGGTGACAAGGTTCAAGCATCATCGATATCTAGATTGGACCATCAATCCTCTTTGTTGGTTCAGAAACGGAAAGCTCTACCCTATGTAGCTATCTAATGGGGAGACACTATTCGAAGAAGTCACCCCTAAAAAGTTTGGGACTAAATACACTATGTATGATAAGTAGGATGAGATTATGTACTCATATGGAGGCTAACCCAACATGGTGCTCATCGGACCACGAGGATGCACTACTATCACCCCTGCCTTAGTACTTGGACAGATGAAATGGGGCATCATGCTAGTCCCTTAGTAGCAATTGCATGGATTTGTGATCTGGTACAAGGACAAGGAAACCACTAAAGAAACTCTAGACACAGTAAAGAATTCCTTGAATAACATCCACATCTATGGGAAAATGAGTTGGGAGAGCATCAAAATTTCTACACCGAAGAATACAAGTTGTAGCAAAGTGAGAGGAGGAAAGGAGAATCCATCCCGCCAAGATATCCACCCTATGAACCAAATGGTCCCTCATAAAATGAATTGTTAAAGAATCAGCTCAAAATCTCTGATGCAAAACTGGAGGAAACTTGATGCAAAATTGAGAAGTGTGAGCTAGCCTCTCGAAGCTTATTAAGATCGTAGTCGCATTAAGAAAGGAAGAAGCCAACCTAAAAAGGGATTATGCTCAGATCTGCTCTCAATCTGACAAGACCTTCTGACCAAGTCTATACAGGAAAAAGATGCCCAACTAGCTAACTTCAGTTGACAGATGAAGGCTCGAAATCGCGTTATCAAGGCTGCACAAGCCGATAAAAGAGATCTAGAGGCGAAGTTTGAACAGTTGCAAGCAGCCGCCCATGAAAGCCAACATAATGAGAATGAGGCATCTGCGTGATTAAAAGATTATCAGTTTGCACTTGATAAAACA
Source organism: Lupinus angustifolius (assembly GCF_001865875.1). Lineage (NCBI taxonomy): Eukaryota > Viridiplantae > Streptophyta > Magnoliopsida > Fabales > Fabaceae > Lupinus > Lupinus angustifolius. The sequence goes on along the minus strand of NW_017727795.1, from coordinate 191,444 downwards.
GTGAAGAAGGAAGACCACGTAAAGGCAATCTTGGAAGATACATAGAAAATTCACCATGAATCCATAACAACTTTGGGACCTCCAGAGAGCATATGATGAAGTTACAACCAAACAAGAGGCATGGTCATAAAATTGGGAAAAAGTACTCCAGGAAAGCCAGGAAGAAAATGATCAATAGGAAAACAGATACATAAACATGGTTGATGGCCTTGGGGACTTTGCTGATGATTGGTTGAGGACATTCTTCGATGCCAAGATGGAAGTAGAGATGTATCCAGAGACAGAGCTGCTCTCATCTATGAAAGCATTTTACGAGTCTTGCAAGGAAGTAGCTAGAGACTTAAGAAGATGGAGGGTTTTAGCAAATATGGAATTTTGATTACAAGATATAGACAAATAAAGTCTTGTAATATTTTTTATTTCTTATTTGTACTTGAATAAAATAACACCTTTTTGCTACCAAGTATCTTGTTGTTATCAAATATCTTATTCATTTCTGTGAAAATATTCAAAGGTCATTTTCTTGCAATGAACCACAACAACCACAACAACAACAAAAAAGAAAAAAAGAAAGAAAAATCATATTGAGAGAGATAATAACAACTTGTACTTAGATGCGATCTAGGTTCGAAACTTTGTGTGTTCTCTTTGATTGCCATCAACTGCATAAGGCCTTATAGAGTACACTCTCAAGTTACCAAGTGTAGAGCAAGATGTTTAATATTAGTAACCCACATTATAAGAACGAATGTAGATGCAACCATAATCCAAAACTTAAAGTTGTCATCAACGCATAAAAAACCAACAGGGCATGCCTCATGGTCACCAACTGCTGGTCAAAACGTCTTGCTATACCGATCCTCCAAAGGAGAAAGAATTTAAAAAAACTATAGCATGCATCATTCTTTTCTTCATTTAAACAAGAAAACATTGTTTCATCCAGGACCCTGATAGTGAAAAGTGTCAAGATAGCACTTCATTTGCCTATGTTTTGATGAAGACAAAGAAATTAGTGAAAGCTTAAAGATAACTCAACAAATGAACATGCCAAAGATTCAAGAGCTTCATGTCTAAACTAGAGTCTTAGGTGTGTGTCTTAGTTACTGAGTCTTGGTTAGGTAAACCTAGATGCAAATCTCACGAGTTCTAAAAACTATCATATCATTTACATGAGACATACCATCTAGCTTATTATATGTTCATGCATTAATCATACATGTTATTTGTGCTAGGCATAACATAAAAGGTAAAACATGTATAGTTGATAAGCATAACATATAGGTAGTTTACTAATTAACATCTTAACTAAAAATATGCCAGTCAATCGATTAAGTAAAGCTTTAATGGATTGACGTGAAAACAGTTTGAACAGTTTCAACAGATAACTGAAAAACAAAATACAGTTACTCTCAAACAACCTGTTAATCGATTAACAGACAACTTAATCGATTAACCGGGTACAAAGCAGTTTTTCTATATAAACTGTGTTTTTACACTATGCTTAATACATTCATTCATTCATTTTTAGAATTGTTAAGTTGCATATTTTCATATTGTTTGCATGTCATATAGGCAGAGAGAATTGCATGTGAGATTAGAGTGAGATAGTTTCATGCTTAGGGATTAACATGCATCCATTGCATGTGATTAAATATGCTCATCATTCTATCTTATTCTTGCATGAATCTTTCATTATTGTTCAAAGATTTCTTAAGGGTAGAAATTACTTGTTCTTCATGATTCTGATCTAATACATATTCATAATAATTTGTGATATTTGTATAGGGTTTATAGGTTGTTCTTAATTGTAATATTTGAGCTATTTTGTGCTTAACGTTACTCTATTTTGGTTGTATTTTTGTAACAAGGAAAGTCGTAGCTTGGTGTCGTACCACCAACGAGATCAAAGAGTCTTCACCAATACTTAGAGGTCTTGAGTTTAGAACATACTCTTGGCTGGGGCTGGATCGTAGGAAAGGTTTTCCTAGGCGATTGTGTAAGATCAAACCAAGATATAGGTTTTGGAAATTCAAGAAGGTAGCGTTCAAGGTCTTGTAATTGGAAGTTTGTATGTAAGATACATTGGCTTCAATTTTTAGTGAAGAAAATCTCCTAGATCAGAAGGGAGGACTGGATGTAGTTTTGCAGTGGACCGCAAAATGAACAGTATAAAAACTTTGTTGTATGCTGTTTCTTTCCCTTATCTCTTTATTGTTTTAAGTAGTTTTTAATTGCCTCTTGTAGCTGATATTTTGAATATAGTAACTCTACCAAATAAAGATCATTAAGGCAATCTTTAATCGATTAACTGAGTGATTTTCCAGAATAGGGATTTGGTGGAAATAGCGGTAACTGGAAACCGCGACACCTATTTAACCCCCCGTTCTAGGTGTATTCTATCACTAATACCTAACAAGTGGTATTAGAGCTAGTATGTCGTGCTATCTCAACCGTATACACGTGATCCTTAAGGGAAATTAAATGGGTTCCACTAATCCCTTTGGTGGTGATGGCGCATTCATTAATCGCCCTCCCGTATTTAGTAGCGAAGGATAAGCCTACTAGAAAGTTCGCATGGAAATATTTATAGAGGCCATCGACTCGGATATTTGGGAATCCGTAGTCAACGGGCCCTTCGTTCCAGAACATTTAGTGGACGATGAACTGAAAGATAAACCGAAAAGTCTATGGACCGATGATGAATGCAAAAAGGTTTAATACAACCTGCATGCCAACAACATTATCACACCGTCCCTATCTTATGATGAGTTCTTTTGGGTTTCGCAGTGCCAAAGTGCGAAAGAAATGTGGGACACTTTGCAAGTGACTCATAAAGGCACTAGCGAAGTCAAGCGTGCCAGGTTGAATGCCCTGAACATGAATATGAGTTGTTTCATTTGTTACTAAATGAATCTATCGGTGACATGCAAAAACAATTCACTCATATAGTTAACCATTTAGTTGCTTTGGAAAATTTTTTTAACAAAGGAGAGCTTACTAACAAAGTTTTACGATGTTTTGACAGGAGATGGCAACCAAAAGTGACAGCTACCATTAAATCAAAGGATTTTGATTCCATGCTTTGTTGACATTGGAAAACTTAAGGAGCACGAAATGGAGCTTGGACATCTGACTATGCATAAATAATCAGATCGCAAAAAGAAAAGTATATCTCTCAAGGCAACAACGTCTCAATCTACAGAAGAGAGAGAAGAAGATGAATCTAATTCAGATGTGGATGAAGAAACTTTGAGCCTTCTCGTACGAAAATTCGGGAAATTCCTAAAGAAAGGAGGCTTTAAACGTTTCTAGAAGAAAGAAGTGTGTGAGTCGACCAGAAAAGGCAAGAGTAAAGAGCACTTCACTTGCCATGAATGTGGTAAACCAGGAAATATGAGGTTTCAATGTCCTAATTACCTCAAGAAGGTTGATTCAGATAAGAGCACTCCTCGGGACTTCAAATCGAAGAAAGCTTATATAGTATGAGATGTACCAGAGGAAGACAAAACATCGAACACCTCAGATGAAGAGGAGATAGCCAAGCTATGCTTAATGACCAGAACAGATGATGCTTGTTGCTCAAATTCGAAAGAGGTAAATAGCAAGGTATATTCTGACACCTCATCTACTTCATCTGATGACTCTCCTCCTTATGAGGACTTGTATAATGCTTATGTCGAATTGCATGATGAGTTAAAGAAATTAGCTAGGATTAGTTCCGATAGGAAAAGAGTAATCCTGCTAAATGAACAAAAAATAGTTTCATTACAAAAAGAATTAGATGAATTAAAATTAGAAAATGAAACATTAGATTTGATCTATTCATATAATGCATGCAATTACTCTAATGATGATTTATGTCAATCAACTGTTTGTGATTCTTGCGAAGATTTAAAAAATGAAAATTTGAGACTGAATGAAAAACTCGCAAAACTCATAGAGATTCAAAACATGTTAGACACTATGCTTAGCCAAACCAGGAATGTTGGTGACCATACCGGGCTAGGATATATTCCCCCTATGTATAGGAGAAGACCATATAGGAGACTTATAAATCGACCTAATAAGAAAAATATTAATAAAAAGGCTCCTACATGCTTTTATTGTGGCACTCATGGCCATACTTCCTACTCTTGTTATATTAGAAAATATGGTATACCTAGTGGTGTGTATGTATGGATGAAAAGGGGAGAAAACTCCCTAGTTACTAACAGAAAAGGACCCAATATAACCCGCATACCTAAAAAAGGCAAGTGATCTATGTGTTGCAGGTATGTCTATGAGCACATGGACAACATTGGTTTCTTGATAGTGGATGCTCGAGACATATGACGGGTGATAGATCAAAATTTCTAGATTTATCCTTGTAAGAAAAAGGGTTTGTCACGTATGGAGACAACAACAAAAGGAAGATACTGTACACTGGAACAATTGGAAACTTAAATCAGGTTGTGATCGAAAATGTGTTATATGTTGAACGCTTGGAACATAATCTCTTAAGTATCAGCCAAATATGCGACAAAGGTAATTGCATATCTTTTGATTCTACGTGTTGTATTATTCGTGACAATATATCTAATAAAGTTAAGTTTTTCGGATATCGTATAAATAATATCTTTATGGTTAATCTGGAGGATGCCACTACTCTATTTTCAAAATATTTTATATCTAAAGAGGATGACATCTGGCTTTGGCATAGGCGCGTCACTCATATTCACATAAAGCATCTAGATAAATTGTCTAAAAATAATTTGGTTGATGGGCTACCAAAATTTGATTTTAAAACTCAAGAAACTTGTTATACATGCAAAAAATGTAAACAAGTTAAAAACTCTTTTTCTAAAAAGAATGTGATATCCACAACAAGACCCTTGCAGCTTCTCCATATGGACTTGTTTGGACCATCACATGTTATGGACTTGTTTGGACCATCACATGGACATTATTTTTATCGTCCAAGAGCGATGCTTTTAAGTCTTTCAAAAACCTTGCCAAGAAAATCCAAAACCAGATTAATCATAAGATTGTATATAATCGATCCGATCATGGTGGAGAATATGAAAACCATTTATTTGATAAATTTTGTAATAAATATGGTATTATGCATCAATTTGCGGCCCCTTGTACCCCTCAACAAAATGCAGTTGTTGATAGGAAGAATCGAGTCTTAGAGGAGCTTGCTAGAATCATGCTAAAAAAAAGCAAGGTTCCTAAATATTTTTGGGCTGATGATGTGCATACAGCTTGCTATGTGATTAATCGTACACTCTTGAGGCTTGAGGCCTACTTTTTCAAAAACTTCTTATGAACTTTTAAAAGGCCGAAAACCTAATATTTCTCATTTTCATGCTCTAATATTGCTCATTTTCATGCTTTTGGTTGTAAATGCTTTATATTAAATAATGGAAAGAGAGCTTTAGGTAAATTTGATTCAAAAGCTGATGAGGGTATATTTTTTGGGTATTCATTGCATGGTAAAACTTATCGAGTCTTTAATAAATATTCAATGCAAGTAGAAGAGTTTGTACATGTCCATTTTGATGAATCTTCTCCGAAAGAGAAGAGGAAGGTATTTTCTGATGATGTTGTAGAAGCTTTAGAAGAAGCATACTCTAAGGACATGGACCAGGACAAAGAAGCAGAAACAGAGCAAACTGTACAAGATGAGCATCAGTACTTACCAATCGCGTGGAAGACCAAGAAAGATTATCCACTCGACAAAGTGATAGGTGATATAACTACGGGGGTGGTAACCCATAGCTCTTTAAGTAACTATTATAACTTTGTTGCTTTTGTATCTCAAATTGAGCCAAAGACCATCAATGAGGCCATTGAGGATGTGCACTGGGGTATAGCTATGCAAGAAGAGTCAAACCAGTTCGAGCGTAATAATGTATGGGACTTGGTCCCTAAGCCTAAAGAACATCTAGTGATTGGTACTAGATGGGCCTTTCATAATAAAGTGGGTGAATCTGACTTGATAATTAGAAATAAAGCTCACTTAGTGGCCAAAGTGTACAACCAGGAGGAAAGCATCGATTATGATGAGACCTATGCTCCTGTAGCCAGATTAGAGGCCATTATGATGAGACCTATTCTGAGATGATGCCTGGTGAATTTGAGATATCTATGATGGGTGAGCTGACCTTCTTTCTTCGACTTCAAATCAAACCAAAGGAATATGACATCTTCATTCATCAATTAAAATATTGCAAGGTGTTACTGAAGAAGTTCGACATGGAAAAATGTAAAGAGGCTTCAACACCTATGGCGTTCGCATGCTATCAAGATAAAGATGAAAAGAGAAAAGCAATCTAGGTAACCAAATATCATGGGATTCTCGACTCATTATTGTATTTAACTGCGACTCACCCTGATATTATGTTTAGTGTTTGTATGTGTGCTAGATTTCAAGCTTTGCCTAAAGATTCACATTGTACTGCTGTAAAACGCATCATGAGATATTTAAAAGGAACAACTAATATTGGATTATGGTATCCTAGGGATGCTTCATTATTTTTGGTAGGGTATTCCATTCTAATTTTGCAGGATGTAAGTTGGATCGAAAGAGCTCTAATGGGACTTGTAACTTACTAGGCATTTCCTTAGTTGCATGACACAGCAAACAGCAAGCGTGTGTTACTTTGTCCACCGCCAAAGCGGAATAGATTGCAGTCAGTTTGTGTTGCGCTCAAATCCTTTGGATAAAGCATAAACTTAAGGACTTTGGACTTAACCTAGAAAATATTCCTATAAAATGTGATAATACAAGTGCCATAAACCTATCCAAGAATCCTGTTTTGCATTCTAGAACTAAGCATATTGAAATTAGACATCATTTCTTGCATGACCATGTAAAAAAAGGCGATTGTGTGCTTGAATTTGTTGAAACTTCTAAGCAATTAGCTGATATTTTCACCAAGCCTCTCTCACAAGATACTATGTTCTTCGAAGAGAACTTGGAATTCTTGATGAAAATTATCTTGATTAAAATCGTCTAAAAATGTTATTATATACTTCGCATGATTAATGTCTTATATGCTTGAAAATGTATATTTTTTGAGAATGCATTATATTCCTATTATGACTCATGATCTTGTATGACAAGCTGAAATTGTATATGTGTTTGAGTAAAAATTGCTTGATAAATGTTAGAAATATATGCATGCTTTTAAAACCCAAAAACCTTTTGATTCTACAAATCTGATGCTAGTTAATTGATTAACTATATTTCTTAATCGATTAGAATAAGTTCCAGTAGCAAACATTTCATTTTTACTAAATTTAATCGATTAAGATTCATTTTAATCTATTACCTAGGCTCATTTCTCTGAAAACCTGGAATTTTAACACTACTTAATCTATTAAATGCTGCTCTTAATCGATTAGTGGAAGCAAATATATTAGAATCAATATCGTTTTTGTCATTTTTTCAAACCCTCTCTTCCCTGTTTTCTCTGAAAATCTCAAAAGCAAACAACAAATTCAAAATCTTATCTTAATAGAATAATTAAACCTCACCTTTACTCATTTTGCACTTCAACTCATCCAATCCGTTTCTCTAGTTCCCAAGAAGCCCCATTCTTAATTCCAAACCCTAAGCTTTAGGTTCCATCCCTTATCCTTCTTCTCCTCTCATTATTCACGGTTTTCAATCAACAATGGAAAAAGGACGTTCGAAGAGGTTCAAGACAACTGCTCAACACACTCGTAGCATCCTACTGCTTCATCTTCAAATCCGAACGTGAGACACAGCCGTGGAGATCCCTACTACACAGTCATACTTCAGGAGACCTGATTGTCCAAGTTTATGGGAAGGAAATCCACCTACATAAGGTATTCTGGTCTTATCTGGACGGCAGAACAAAATTTCGAGTTTTCGCAAGGTATGCAAGCTTACGGAGCTGTAATATTTTTGGATTTAACGGGTAATCTGTACCCTTCTTTAATTAGGGAATTTTATGCTCACTTTCGTTATAAGGATGGTAGATATTGGTTTATGATTTCAGGAAATCTATTTGAGATGGATACTGACATTTTTATGAATGTGGGTGGCTTATCCACAACTGGTGTTAGCCTAGGTGATTGTGAATGGCTTACAGATTTTGATGCTGCTGAAGTTTATAAATCATGTCTTAGAGGTCCCCATCTGTATGTCCAGGGAGAACTAACTAAAGCTGGTTCATTATCGGTAGAGAATAGATTGCTGCACTATTTGATTGCATATATCTTAGTTCAGAGAAACACTAATCATACACAACCAACTATTAATGATCTGAAATTTATGTATGATATGAAGGAGAATATAATGGTTAATTGGCCTGAAGAAATTCTGACAGTCGTGTATAATGTCTCTACATTGTAGTCCAAGTTGCTGCCCTACAATATCTTCATATCGAGAATTATTGACTATCTGTATATTGATGTATCTGACTCCATCGTCACAGAGACTTTTGACAAAGATCACCTTGTTGGTGAAAGCCTTACCCACAAGATGGGTATCTACAAGTATGGAATTACTTGGCAATACCATGAAGATTTCAAAACTATGGATTTGGAGGTATATGATGATGAGGATCATGCTGGTACAGATCAGCCTAATGCAGAAAGTCAGGGGGAGCCATCTGGAAATGCGTCGCAGGAATCATTCTTTGGATTAGCTTAGTTGGATACAATGGAGCAAACGCTGAACAACAGAATGGACTTACACTTTTAGTCTTTGAAGGACTCCTACCATACTGATTTGGAACAATTTGAGGAGCGTCAGGTTGCCTACATCGACAACCACTATGAGGAGCTTTGTCCAGAACACTGCTGAGGCACAAAATGAGAGGTTTTGTGCAGAATTTGAGAAACAGAGATTCCTCATTTGGGGTGATAGTAGTCTGACCGTATCTGATGACAGAGATCCTCCTCCACATCCCTAGATTAGAAGTCCTTAGACCTTAGGTTTAGTCCTTATATATGGCTAATTTTCAGGATTTATGTTGCTTTGTAATTTCGAGACATATTTTCTCTATGCTTTTTCAGTTGTAACTCTAACTATGTACTTTTGCTGCACTATTGTGACTTGATATGCATGCCATTTAAACTTAAATCGTTTCTATTGTGGTTTCATTTTGCTTACATAACACTCATATCTATATCAAATATAGCATGAATACTTGTTTAATGGTTCTTGATTATATTTGGTTATATGTATCTCTTATGCTTGATTGAGCCTACTGTTTGAATGTTATAATATAAATGCTTGATCATTCTATGCTTGATTAGTTCATATATAACTTTCCATGCCATTAAATCTATCATATTGTTGTATTCTGATGGTTTAATAGATTAACATACCATCTTAATCGATTAAATGATAATCAATGTGTGCACTTGTTCAATTCTTTCATCAATTGGTTAATTAATTACATTCCCATCATTAATTGATTAATTACAGTTTGAGTTTACTTCATATCTCTTTTTACTTTGGACCAAAATTTCATTTAGTTTATCTTTTTGATAATGTCAAAGGGGAAAAAGGTTGTTTTGTTGTTTATTGTGTGCAGGTTGTAAAATTCCAATGTTGTTGGGGATAGTCGAATAACCAGAAGTGGACGTGTCTATGTTCCCTCAGATGCTGAAAAGGTCTTAGCCAAGGATAAAGGGAAAGTGTGTATCCTTGTGGAAGATGAATTGGAGGCCAATTTGAATGACCTATTCCATAAGCATGGACATAAAGGGGAAGTATCTAATAAAGAAGCTTGTGAATTTTTCAAATTCATAAAGTAGATTGAGTATAGGGTTGTGGATCAACTAAACTGTACTCCAACCATGATATCCATTTTATCTCTGCTAATGAGTTCCGAGTTCCACAGAAAAATGTTGATATGAATCATGCATATGTTAGCCACGACATAACCACTGACAAGCTTGGTGGTATCATCAATAACATTGTGGCTGATAATTACATATTTTTCAGTGATCAGGAAATACCTTATGAATGAATGGGACACACTAGCCCTTTGCACATCTCTATTATGTATCAGAAATGCTTAATTGGTAAGGTTCTTATTATTAATGGCTTGTCCCTCAATGTCATGTCGAAGAGGACATTATCCAGGCTCCCATTGGATGCATCATATATGAGACCAAGCTCTGTGGTAGTGAAGGTGTTTGATGGGTCAAACAGAGATGTCATGGGGGTAATGGAGTTGCCTATAAAAATAGGACCTTGCATTTTCTTGATAGTATTTCGCATCGTGGACATTAATCCTAGTTAGAACTTTTTATTGGGAAGGTCTTGGATCCATGCTTCAGGGGATGTACCTTCTACATTGCACCAGTAAGTTAAATTCATAGTGGATGGAAAGCTACTCACTATTCTAGGAGAAAATGATATGTTGGTATCGATATCTCTTGATACTCCGTACATCGAAGCAGTAGAGGAAGCTATGGAGACATCATTCCAAGCACTAGAGATTTCTAATGCCTCATTTGTAGGAGGAGGGACACCCACACTACGTCCCCAACCTTCGGAGGCATCACTGATGATGGTAAGAGTAATGCTACAAAATATCTATCAACTAGGAAAAGGACTTGGGAAGTTTGGCCAGGGAAGAGAAAGCCTAATCATGCTACGACACACCAAAGATCGGTATGGCCTGGGATACAAACCCACCCGAGAAGATAGAGAGAGAACTACTGAAGAGAAGAGGAAAGGAAGGATGGCTCGCCTGAGGCAGTGGGAGTATGAAGATGGAGGGATGTTCATCCCACACATTAGCAGGAACTTTGTCAGCACGGGCTTAGAACCAAGAATGATTGCTCTTGTAGGAGATGATGATTCAGAAGATGTGATAGAGTATGTTGTTTAGTGCCCTCCAGGACCAGTCTCAACAACTGGGTAGAGGAAGACGCGTCTCCACAATTGTTTTTAGAAGCAATGTAATAAGATGTTAGAATCCCTTAGCCATGTCTAAAGCTATTGGGTTTATTTTCTTTCTTTCCGAATATGGACAATTTATTTATGTTTCATTGAGTAGGACATGTTTTTGAATTCAATAAAATGCATTTCTTTCTTCATATTCCGTGTTTCACTATGTTCTTCATATTTTTACACTTGCACACACACACAAAAAACACAACAAGTAACACCATGAAAAACATATAAAAACTAATCATATCATCAACCTAATGCAGATCCGATATTAACCCCATAAATAATAACCATATTATCAGCGACTTGTACAATCATGATCATCTAATTAATCAGCTCGACGAAGGAGATAGTGATGAAGAATATGAGGCATTTACCTGAATTATTGAGGAAGGTTGAGCAAGAGTTCAGAGAGATTATGTCTCATGAAGAGCCCATTGAGCTAGTAAATTTGGGGATAGTGGACGACAAGAAGGAAATGAAAGTAGGTACATTGATGAAAGCGGAAGAGCGTAAAAGTATGATTCAACTTTTGCACGATTAAGTACATTGATCAAAGATGTGTTTGGATGGTCATACATCGACATGCTTGGTCTGGATAGAAACATAGTGGAACACAAGCTGCCGTTGAATCCAGATTCACGTCCGGTTAAGTAGAAGCTATGGAGGATAAAACCACAAATTTCCTAAAGGGTGAAAGAGGAGGTGGAGAAATGGCTAGACGCTGGGTTAGTGACAGTTACTACATATCCAGGATGGGTGGCTAATATTGTAGTCGTACCAAAGAAGGGAGGCAAACTTATGATCTGTGTTGACTATCGAGATTTGAACAAAGCTACCCATCCTCATGTCGATATTTTTCATATCGAGATTTGATTTCCAGGTACCTCATGTAGATGTTTTAGTCGACAACACTGTAGACCATGCTCTTTTCTCCTTCATGGATGGGTATTTTGGTTATCATCATATCAAGATGGCCTTTGATGATGTGGATAAAACTACTTTTATCACTATGGATAAAACTACTTTTATCACCCCATGGGGAACCTTTTGTTATCTAGTCATGCATTTTAGTCTAAAGAATGCTAGAGCAAAATACCAGAGAGCCATGGTAGCTCTTTTCCATGACATGATGCATAAGGAAGTGGAGATCTATGTAGATGACATCATATGTAAGTACAAATCATAAGGGGAGCATGTGGAGAATCTAAGGACATTATTTGAACGAATCAGAAAGTATAGCCTCAAGCTAAACCCTATAAATTGTAGCTTTGGGGTTAAATCAGCACGAGTCCTTGGTTTCATTGTCAGCTAGAAAGGAATTGAAGTAGATCCCGAGAAGGTCAAAGAAATCATGGAAATGCTAGAACCCCAAGCCAAGACGAAAGTCAGAGGTTTCTTAGGGCGTTTGAACAATATATCTAGGTTCATCTCTCAGGTAACAGCTACATGTGAGCCAATCTTCAAGCTATTAAGAAAGAGTCAGACAATTATATAGAATGACGATTGCCAAAAAGGCTTTGAAAGCATGAAGAATTATTTGACCAGACCCTAAATATTGATGCCTCTTGTACTTGGTCAACCTCTTCTAATGTACCTAACAATATTGGATGACTCTATGGGTTGTTTCACAACCTAACATGATGAATCGTGCAAAAACGAGCAAGCCATATACTATCTAAGCAAGACGTTCACTGAGTGCGAGACAAGGTACTCATTGCTAGAACTTACCTGTTGTGCTTTAGCATGGGCATCTCATCACTTGAGGCAGTACATGTTGAATCACACCACTTGGCTAATTTCAAAGATGGATCCTATGAAATATATCTTTGAGAAACCAATATTGACAGGGAGAATCGCTCGGTGACAGGTCTTATTGTCAGAATATGATATAGTGTATGTGGCACAAAAAGCAAAAAAAGGCAGTGTGCCCTTGCAGATTATCTTTCTAGTCAACCCATAAGAAGATCGAACCAATGAACTAGGAGTTCCCAGATGAAGGTATCATGAGTCTATCCTTGGAAGAACCAACAAAAGATGGTGTATTGATGTTAGTATTCGATGGGGCCTCTAATGCACTCAGAAATGGGATAAGAGTCGTTCTCGTATCTCCCGTAGGCAACTTCACTCCTATTACTGCCAAGTTAAGCTTTGACTGCATCAACAATATAGCTGGGTTTGAGGCACGTGCCTTGGGTTTGCAGGTAGCGTTGGAAATAAAACTCAAAATTCTAGAGGTCTTTGAGGACTCAACCCTAGTCATCCATCAATTGCAAGAAGAATGGGAGACTCGTGATAACAAGCTAGTACCTTACAAGGAGTATATCCATAGATTGGCTTAACACTTTGAACAAATCTAATTCTACCACATTCTGAGGGAGGATAACAGACTAGTTGAAGCCTTATTCAAATTATCCTTAATGTTCCATATAAGTGGGAAGGACCAACCTCTCATCAAAATAGAAAACAGAGATCAACCAATCTGTTGTTGTGCAATAGAAGTGGAGTGAGATGGGAAGCCGTGATATCATGACATCAAGGTCTATATACAGAAAAATGAGTATCCCATTGATGCCTTAGATACTAACAAGAGAAACTTGAGAAGACTAGCCATGGGTTTCTTTGTAGATGGGGATATTCTTTACAAAAGGAATTATGACAATGTACTCCTCATATGCCTAAAAGAGAAAGAGGTCGAAGAGATACTCAAGGACGTGCATGAAGGCTCATTTGGAACTCATGCAAGCAAACATGTTATGGCTAGAAATATCTTAAGGGCATTTTACTTTTATGCAGACAACATCAATGCTCCACCAAATCCTCTAAATGTCCTTCCAGCACCCTGTCCCTTCTGCATGTGGGGATGGATGTGATTGGAACAATAGAACCAAAATCTTCGAATGTGAATCGCTTCCTCCTTGTGACCAGGACAATGGTACTACAATTTATCAAGAAGGATTTGTTGTATAGATATGGGTTACCCAACATGATCATTAATGACAATGCCACCAACCTAAACAATAAGATGATGACTGGGATGTGTAGCGAGTTCAAAATCAAGCATCACACATCCTCGCCTTATCGCCTAAGATGAATGGAGTAGTAGAAGTAGCAAACATGAATATTAAGAAGATTATTCAAAAGATGGTGGTGACATACAAGGATTGGCATGAAATGTTACTTTTTTCTCTATATGGGTATCACACCTCAGTATGTACATCAACTGGGGCAACACTATACTCGATAGTATATGGGTCTTACTCAGAATCATGACATAATCAGGATTGAAAGATTAAGAATGGGTCCATGCGCGGTAAGACCAACTGAACATGATAGAAGAGAAAAGGTTAACTGCTATATGTCATGGTCAGCTGTACCAAAGAAGACTCATGAGAGCTTATGCTAAGAAAGTTCAGCCACACTACTTTCAAGAGGGAGATCTGGTGTTTAAGAAGATACTCCCAATCCAGAAGGACCATAAGCAGAAATGAACCCAAAATTATGAACGACCATTCGTGGTGAAAAAGGCATTCTCTGGAGGAACATTGATATTGATTACTATGGCAGAAATGATTTACATCTTTCTATGAATTCAGATGCCGTGAAGAAATATTATGCTGGAGAGACCTTTCAAAAACAAAAAATAAAAAATAAAAAAACAAAAGAAAGCAAAAAAACAAAAAAAAGATGTTTGTGCATTGATCATGCATTTTTGCATACTTCCATGCACTCTCTTAGGAAGATGATGTAAACAAATCACATACATGTGTATCCTTAGGCAGTTCATGTTGATAACACAAGGCTTCTTTGTTATTCCAAACACCAATGAAGATATCCTTAGTTACCCCTTTGAGTCGAGACAATAGGAAATAAGTTTATTCAAAAAATAAAACACCTTCAAGGCACATTGATATACCAGGGAAATGGTAGTTTTCCAAAAAATCCTCAAAAGATCAAAAAAAGATCAAGTGGATTACAAAAAGAGCCTGCTAAGAGTTTCAATAAATCTTAGGCAAACGTTAGGGCAAATCAAAGAAATCTCAAATTAGAATGGTTACAAAACTTCCAATTTTTCCTAAAGGAATGGAAATCGTATCAATGGTCGAAATATAGGAGATGTTGGAAAAATAGTTACGGAGAATATGGAGAAAGTTGGGGGCGTGAAACACATTATTTGAGCCTTATATCATTTTCTTCCTGTAAACCCCTAACCAGATCACATTACCAGCCCAAAAAGTACTTGTTGAGATTCGAACTATTTGAGATACACACCAAAGGTTCCAAATAACTGACTCCAAAACAATTTCAAAACACATTTTTTATTAAAAATCTATGCCTAGCATGACTAATACACAAACCATCTTACAAAATGAATAAATCCCGTTAGGTCAAAAACTCAGGGACAAAAGAAAAGAAAAGGAAAGGTCTCTTAAGAGCATAAGGCAATAAGTCAATACTGGGGCAAATTTTTGGAAGATAAAAAATTAAGTCAGTACTGGGGCAAATTTTGGGAAGACAAAAAATTAAGTCAATACTGGGATAATTTTTTGGATGGTCAATGATTGTGGAGTGGTGATCTAACATGTTTTGTTATTTAAAACCAACTCCCACCATTCCACCCATAACACGAAAAGCCAAACACGTTTGTATGTCTTTAGTCAATATGAATTAAAGCTTTTTCTTTTGCATAACTTGTTTTCATTTAACTTGTTCTATCTTAAGAATTTGAAGCATGCTGACTTAAGTGATATTCGAAAGAAGAAAATCACTTTACAACTGAAATACAAGGATAATCATCATCTTTTAGTATGAACAAACAACGCCGTTCCCTGCAAACATTAATCTACAACCAACTGTTGAGGATGTGACAGAGCAATGATGACGAATACTAATTACAACTGAATCCATGTCGAAAAATTATAGAATTATCGAACATGAGCATTTCAGAACATTCATTTGGATCCATAAAAAAATGAGACAACATAAACATGGCATCACATATTCAAAATAGCTAGTGTCATCCAAATTCCGGAAGTACACCGACCCGCGTCTTTGGTTTCACCATTTTCACTCTAAGTTCTAGTAGTACGTCGACCTGCGCTCTTGGTCCTTAACCTTGTGTCATCCAAATTCTGGCAGTACACCGACCCGTGTTTTTGGTCCTTAACCTTGTGTCATCCAAATTCCGGAAGTATACCAACCTACGTTTTTGGTTTCAGTCGACCTGCCTTCTTGGTCCGTAACCTTGTGTCATCCAAATTTCAGTAGTACACCGACCTGCGTCTTTGGTTTCACCCTTTTCATTCCTAGTTCCGGCAGTACACCGACCTGCATTCTTAGTCCTTAACCTAGTGGCATCCAAGATCTGGTAGTACACCAACCTACGTCTTCGGGTTCACTATTTTCATTCCAAATTCTGGTAGCACACCGACTAACGTCTTTGGTGTTAGGTATCAGTGGCCTAGGAACACCTAGAAGGGGGGGGGGGGTTGAATAGGTGTAGTGGTTATCGATCACCGCTTCTTGAACCAAAACCCAACTGCTGAAAACAGCCTAGTTAATCGATTAACATCACGCTTTAATCGGTTAACTATTGCACAGAACAGAATGATCAGACTGGTAAATTGCGCAGTTATTTAAACACAATTGAACATATATAATACATATATTTTTACACACAAATATTAAGCATATGGCAGTAAACAAATATCCAGAATATTAGTTGCAGGTTCAATTTATAACAACAAGAAAATTAAAGAAGATTAAGAGATTAAAAGAGTGCACAAAAGGATTTTTATCCTGGTTCGTTGGCGATCCACTGCAAACTACATCTAGGCCTCCCCTTCTGATCTAGGGAGATTTTCTTCTTCACAATATTGAGATACAGTATGAATACACACACCAATTCAATTACAAGCACATATGACGCTTCTTTCTTGAAATCTAGGACCCCTGAATTCTTGGTTTAACTCTACCCTTCGCCTCAGAAAACCTTTCTCGCGAAACAGTCCCAGCCAAGATTCTTGTCCTCAAATCAAGACCTCCTAGCCTTGGTGAAGAATCTCAATCTCTATGGTGATCTCACACCAAGATACTAATCCATAAATACACAAAAAAAAACACGTTAAACATCAAGGTATACTAAGCATAATAATGCTTGGAATATAACAAGAAAAAGACTCAAAGACTATCCCACTCACTAATCACTTAAGCCATCAAGATTTACGTGAGTTAATCAAAAACACAGAATTCAGATAATCTCTCTAACAATCTACTTAATGCATGAGCATGTGAGCAAGATAAGAATGGGCACAAAATTATGCAAAACAGTAAGCAAATGACATAAATCAGAATAGCATAATATCTGTCTTCTCACACATGCAATCTCTGTTGCAAAAACAGTAAAACAATATGCAATATGCTCTCTAAACAACCCTATACAATAGAATGCAATGCTATGGTTTTCTGAATGTTGCCTAATATTTATAGCATGGTGTTTAGGCGGTTACATTCGTTGTAAACAGTTAAACGGTTGAACCAGAAAACAATTATAACAAATAACAGACCAGTTAATCGATTAAGACTACCCGTTAATCGATTAACCATGCAACAAAATGACACAAAAAACAGTTCAAATAGAAAACACTGATTTAATAGAAAAACAGTTGAGTTAACCGATTAAGTTACCACATTAATCGATTAACTAGAACATTAATGCACATGTTTCAAAAGGTACACTTCTCATATTTTAAGCACAACATATATACATGTTCTAGCAATTATATTATGCCTAACCTATACTCACTTACTATGGCATACATCCCAGACTACTTAGAATATAGACTCAAATTATGTCCTAGTCTAGATATGACCAAATGAGTATAAGACATGTTGATTGTTGAGTCATCTTCAAGCTTTAATAGAACTTTGTCTTCATCAAAACATAGGCAAAGAAATGCTAGTGCTATCCTTGACACTTTGCACTCTCATTTGGTTTACATCCATCTTTATTGTACCTCTCAAGAGTAAACTAACACGATCTTGAAGATAACTCAACTCTTAAAATAAAGATAGACATTTTCGAACACTGAAATTTAGTCAATTAGGTTTCTTCTAGGCCTAAACAAAATTAGTATTCATGTATTTACTAGCTACTTATCATGGTATCCCTCGAACATCGGTTTGGTTGCTATCAGATAAGCAACTAGTAAAGAGGGCATTTGTGTATACCCATTTTTGTCCAGCCCATAAAAAACCCAACATAATTTTCAAAATAATTACATTGTAAATAAAAATGATTTTTTATTTTATTTTTAGGACTTATTTCAGATTTAAGTAATTTGATTGGGATATTTAAATGTCCCACTTGAATTTTTAAAATAAAAAGGGATAATTCAATACATATTTAAATTAATTAGACATAGGATAGGTTTCTTTAAACCCATATTATTTTCAAAAAAATTTATAAATGAAAAAATAAGAAAAAGAATTAAATTAAAATGGACCCTAAAAAAGGCTAGACTAATTTTTCTAAACAAAAGGGGATAACAATATTTTTGTTATATTTTTCGAATTTATATTATAAAAATAAATAAAAGATAATTAAATTTTTTTATTAATTTTTATAATTAAGTTCGAATTTATAAAAATAAGTAAATAAAATAAATGAGATATTCTAATTTAAATTCCAAATTAACAATAAAATAATTTTTTATTCCAAAAGTATAATTTTCAATAATTTAAGTATATTAAAAAAATATCTTTATGATTTATTTCGGAATTTATAAAAAATAAATAATTAACAAAAAACAATTAAAATAGTATTGACTTAGGTTTTATTGATTTTCAAAATTAATAAATAAATATAATAAAAAAACACCAAGTCAAATCTGACTTGGTGGGTGGTTTAGATCCCACAAAAATTAGGATAATGGGTTAAAAAATTAAAAATCAGTTTAGCAAAATTTTAGAGGATTATGTTAGATGAGGTTTTATATAAATAGGCGAGTTTAGGTTAGTGTTAAGGGTTCCAAATTGTTTTTAGAAAAAATTGTATAGAGAACTAGAGAGAAAAAGGAGAGAGGAAGAAAAAAGAAGACAAAGAGAGAAAAAAATAGAGAGAGAATTTTTTTTTGCCTTGGGAACTATGCAGAGAGAAGGTGAGGATGTTGTGATCTAGTGTGAAGGACACCGCTGGAAGAAGCATGTACCCATCCCTCTAGCCATTGGATCGACCTTCATCACGTCACCTTTGTTGACCAGCAACCAGAGCCAGTTAATTCGTGACACAAATGCAAGTGTATGTTGTCACACATAGACCCATGCACACTAGATAAAACGTCCTGGCCAATGTATTATCCTGTGTAGACGCACCCATTGCCACACTATGCACCCTTTTTTCTGTCCAGTGAAGTTGTGACATGTAGGTGAGTGTAGCACCCTCCTTGTAGACGCGTCTGCACCGAATCAAAGCCTCCTTCCTAGCATATATTCCTGTGTGGGCGTAACCTAAGCACGGTACACCCTTCAGACGTAGTGAACCAGGACCTACCATGTGACAGTGTTCCTTCAGTATAGTATTCCTTCCAATTCCTACACAACACCTGGAGGCCCACTTTTTTCCCTGTTGCACTAGATCAAAACCCATCCAGGAACATAACTTTTTAATATCTCCTTATTCTAAAAGCATTTTCATTTCTTTTGAAAATGATAATAATTATATTTTACCCATGATAATTTATTATTTTTATTGTGACAGTAAGCTAAATTGCTAAATAATTTTTTTCCATTAAATAAATATTAATTTTAACTATTTATGTGTAAATATTATAAAGGATAAAAAAATACCTTAATAGAGTTAATAATGAATTAATCTTTTTTTTTGTTTCTCTTATTTTTTTATTAACTAGTTGAATATATTTTTACTTCTGTAATTAATCAAAGGATGGAGACAGGTCGTGGTAACAGTTATTGTCCTTGTATCATCGTTGAGCGGTCTCGTTACGATGCTTTTTTTCATTCGATTAATTCCTAATTAATAATAAAAAAATGAAAACATATATTAAAATTATTTTCAAACCTTTGTAAAATGGGATGCGGTGCAGACATTAGTTTTTGCTAATTCATCTTTTTTAAGAAGTTAATTATGTTACCAACAAACCATTTTAAAATTTATAACTTCATAGTCTTGATTTCCTAAAACATTTAGGAATATGTAGGAGCAAGGTTAATCTTGCCAGACTTAAAAATAAATAAAAAATATTTGTGTTCTATACAATTTAATTTTAAATAAACTAAGGTTATTTAAATCATATAATTGGCAAGGGTATTGTTTCATTACGGGCAGATGAGGTGTTAATATCTTCCTCGATCTGTAATCGATTCTCGAACCTGGATATCACAATCCAAAAGTCCAATGTGATTGAGCTTAAAATAATTTTCTACATTTTTAACTGCAAAATATACTGACGACTCTAAGAGATAGCGTAATCGAAAATCGGGGTACGACAATTGGGAAATAAAAACTTAATATTTTATTATTAAAAACATGGAGACAATTTAAAGAAAGTTAAACTTGAGATGTTTGAAAATAAAAGTAAAGTTAAAACTTTTGAGTGATAGATTGAAAATGTAAAACATTCAATATTATCTCTACCAATCATGACATACACAAGTGGTGTCAGAGAGCACTTAGTTCGCATGTAGGACTATATTGGTTATACAAATAATGAACTTGGACCTTCACTAGACTATCCCGCCAAAGCAATCCCTCAAGTATTTTTGACGAATCATCATCATTGTCACCCCTATATAAATCCATAAGTAATATTCCTATCACCATATATTTCCATTTTCTCCAACTAAAAATGCAATACATGTACAATAACTGAAGTTAACCCATTAAGTATTTTATTCAAGCTTCTTTCAATTTTTATTATGTCATCTCCTTAGGACAAGCTAAAAAGGCTACTTGGTGATCCCAAATAAATGGGCAAAGCCCAAATTATCAATATACTTTAAAGTATGTAATTAGCCGTATGCACTCGACTAATTTTCCATCCTTAATTACCAAAGGAACATAAGAATGTCGATCTTTTGCCAAACTAAGTCATTTAGAAGCTATTATTTTTAATTACACACAAACCTAATATTATATTTTCTTTTTCTCTCAAATTACTAACTCTCATTTTGCTCTTGCTTTCTTTCCTCACATAGTCACTAATTTTTTAATCCTATAAATTAATTGAATTTTCATTTTCACAGTTAATATATATTTTTTATCTCATATAAAGTTTCTCATACCTCTCAGCTAACTTGTGACTTTCTAAGTCCACTCAAACCCCAATTTTAAGTCTATGTATTTTTCATACCAACACAACAATAAACAACATGAGATTTGCAATTGGGAAAATTCAAAATTACAATCTTTTACAAACAAAACAAAATTATAATAAAAAGAAGCTATAAAAGTTAACCAAATAAATAGTTAGACATATAACATATAGCCACATAAAAGAACTACCAATTTATCATAATTTTTTTTATATGTATAGGAGTATAATTATTTAACAACCATTTACGATGATGTAATATCATAAGCGCGTACTGTAATACCTCAACCTTCACATGTGGCCCACCGGGCTCATGAATTTAGTAAGTGTGCCACATATTAAGCTGAAATACCCCATGCGGTATTTTATTCCCCCACGCGGTATTTTATTCCCCCTAAAGGGAGCCCCTCACTACTCAAACTCATGACCTTAGGGACTTATAGTGATTGATTCCATTGAGTTGTTACTCGTGGCTCAATGGAATCAATGGCTAAAGTCCCTAAGGTCATGGGTTCGAGTCGTGGGAGACTCCCTTTAGGGGGAATAAACTACTGCATGAAGTATTTAAGCTTAATAGGGTGACACTGATGTGAACCCTAAACAAGATAGATTGTTGTAAAAAGGATCTCCTGAAGAGGTTCTCATCAGACACACTCAGTAAATTCATGGACCCAGAGGGTATTTAAGCTTAATAGAGTGGCACACTTAGTAAATACATAACCCAGTGGTCGTATGTCAAGACTGAGGTGTTATAAGTACATGGGATTATGGTAAACACAAAAAAAAATTCATAAACACATATTTTCAACATATCAAAACATATAAGACTTTATATATTGTTAAGAAAATGATTAAAGACTCTGAAAACAATTTTCCATAGAAGTTTCGTCATCAACAAAACTTTACGACTCTATAGGTTATCAGAGATCTTCAATGAAATACTCTAAAATCGCATTTGTCTTCTCCCTCACCTTAACTATTTTATTGAATCATCACAAACATCGATGCTAATATTCACTTTCATGGAACAATAAAGAACATTCAATTTACCAATTCAACATTGTCTCTCCAAAAACAAAATAACACAGCAGCCTACTCCCAAAACAACTAACACCATTTTCTCTTCAAAATCCATATCACATATTATATAGTAATAAAATTTGATTAAATTGTTAACTAATAATCAAAATAAAAATCGTACATATTCGGACGACTCGGAAAAAGTGGCTAAGGTAATCTTTTCTTCTTTCTAAATGGAACAGTTTACATGCCTAGTATTGAAATATTATTAAGGGCATCAACCTTCAACTAACTTGAGAATTTGACAAATATAATATATGAAACCCAAACCTAAAAATTAGACACTTCCCTTTCTTTTAAGTAAAACAAAATACAACTACTTGAACTAATAATAATAGCTAAAGAATATTTTATAGATTGTAAAAAATATCTAACTTATTTAATAAAGAAAGGTTGACTACAATTCATAAATTTACAAAATCTGATAATCTCTCAGGGTTGTTCAAATTAAATCAAATTATTTTTTAGCAATCCAAACAACACTTCAATAACTAAAGCATGTTAAAATTAATTTTCATTTAGACCACGGTAACTGAAACTAGTGTTAAGATTTAAGACTTTAAGGGAGTTATTCATAAATATAAGTTATAAAACAAGTATACATTGTGTTTAAAACCATGAAGGTTTTTGGAATAAAGTGAAGGTTAGAAAATATGGAGTCAACTTGAAGCTGCTCCCTAAGTAGCTTAGCTTGGACCAAGTCCACGCCCAGCTGACCTAGACATCAGTCCAGCATGGTCAAGCCCAACCTGACACGGTCTGAACAAAAGCATGGCATGGTCAGACCACAAGCCTGACACAAGCCAACCTGCTCAAGCAGACTACTTAGCAGAGTACCTAGACCGCCCATCTTGGAACCACACACCTGACCAGATCAACAAGCACAAGGCCATATCACCATCAACATTGTCAAAGCTGCTCAAGCAGGCAGCTGAGTGGTGCTACATAAGCGCCTGACGATATGCACCCAGCAACTTGGACAAGTTAACTTAGCCACCAAGCAACCTTGACATCATGCATGACCTCAATCTAAGTAGCCTCCATAGGCTTTTCAAAGTTAGCTCACAATAGATGAGCCAAGTTGCCCACCACAACTTCGGTGAGTCAGCTCAAGCAGGTGACTAAGCTACTTGACAAAATGACCAAACCCGTTTTGAAGGCTTTGGTCAGCAGCTTAGCGGTGGAAGAGAGCAGCTTGGAGGTGGACATAAACTCCTATAAACAGGAGGGCACCTCAAAGGCAAATTCATTCATTCCCATCCTAATTCACATCCTCACACTCCACTTCCGAATTCTCTATTCTTCCACATCTTCTTCTTGTAATTTTCTTGGAGAATTTCCACTCCAAAGTAGTGTGGGTAAGTGTAGTTTGTAGTTTTCTTTCTTAATTCAAGAGGAGAAAGAAGATGACAAATGAGATGCAAAAGCATAATTTTGTAATTTCATTTCGGTCCAGAAAGCATCTCATCCTTGGATAGATGGCTCATGCTCCTAGAAATTAACTTGGATTATGGTGTAATTTCTTCTCTTTAATTTATCTTTTGAAATCAATACATTCAAGTTATTACTTTTTGGTTAAGTTTTGATTCTTTATGAAGTTCCTAATGTGGTTTTAGCTTGATCACCTAAAACGTGATTTAAAGATCGAAAAAGCTTCTTCTTAAAGTGTTGACAAGTGAACTAAAAAGTATAACCTACACCTTAGTTCAAGTTCCATATCAAACATCTATTTTAAGCAACTTATGTTCAAGTCTAAACAAAGTTAATGGAGCCTGAAGTAGGGTGTGACAACCTACTCCGATGAGTGGCACTTAACTATTGTTTGGTGTATTTCAAAAGGTTTGAAAATTATCTTATCACTCTAGGACACTAGATGAAGGATTTAGAAATGACGCTTGGAATTAACCGAAAGTATAACATATAACTTGTAATGTTTTCAAAAATAAAGTAGAGAAATAATTCCAAATTTCCAAACCAATTTCCTCCTAAAGAATTTGTTTATAAATTGTTTATGTTTATTTGTTTTCTTGTTAATATTTCTTGAACAAAACCAAATCAAAAAGATATTTAATCTTTATTAGTAATATAACATATTTATAATAATATTTTCTATTAGGCAATTCCTTGTGGTTCGACATAACCCTATACTATACTACAATTGAATCTTAAAAGATATGCAAATGTAAAATAATGAAGTGTTAACTTATAAATTTTATTTGTTGACAAAGAAAGAAACCTTGAATCAAAGTGAAATTTAATTGATAAGTTGTATCTTTGTGAAAATGAAAAATACACAGTTATAATGAGTGATCTAACTACTATTTTTTACTTTCAGTCATTCACATTTCTGCAACTAAATTTATTTTCTGTCATTTAAATTCTGCAACTAACTATTTATTGCTTTATTTTTTCTTTATACCAACCCTTCGAAAGAAGTGGTACGATTAACTTCTAAATTTATTCTTTTGTCATTTTATTATTCTTTGACACCAACCTTTCATAAGAAATGGTACGATTAATTTAATAAAATAAGACCGACCTTTATGGTATGGTTAAAATAAATTTGAAAAGGGAGTAAATAAATAAAGTCACTAACTAATTAAATATCACTCATTATCACTTGTATTAATTTGCTAAATTTATACCATTATACCGGCATTGGAATTTTTTTTCCAACAAAGCCGAGATGGTATGAAATTGTTAACAATTCAATAAAGTTAAGTTGTTGATTAAATGAATATTCTTGAAACCATTATACCGGGGTTGAAATTTATTCCAACAAAGCCAAGAAGGCGAGCAAAGAATTGACCCGACATTGAATAAAATAATCAGAAACTTGTTGCCTCAAAATAAAGCAAGCATCGAAAAAAACTCTTTCAACAAATTGGCGCCGCTGCCGGTGAATTGCTAAATAATAGAATGTATTATTTGTTATGCTATATTATTAATAATCTTGCACAAAAAATATTTTTCACTTTTGTACAAATTAATTTGAATTTTTAAATTATAAATATTGTTTGTTCTTAACCACTAACGTTTTTTTATGAAAAAATGCAGAAACATTTCCTTTGGTGCATCCATTGTAGGAACAAACAGGTTGAATTTTCTTTTGATCCAGAACTCAAAAAAAATTTAAAAAAGAAAAAGAAAGCCCAATTGAAAGAAAAAAAGAATTTAGAATTAATGGCCAATATTCAGCAAACTAGTGAAGGATCAAGGGTAGAAAACCAGCCAAACACTAGAGGATTTGTTACTTTTACGCCAAGGAACATAATTAGAATCGGGAGACCATCTAGGACCCAAAAGAGTCCAGAAATGAAGAATGGATTGGTACAACTTATGTACGCTAATCCACTTGCCGGGCTAGAACAAGAAGATCCACACAACCACCTCACGAAATTCTATTAGTTGGTTGGAACTGTCGGTGTCTCTGAAATAGAAGAGGATACCACTTTCCTAAGGCTTTTTTCCGTTAATTCTAATCGGAAAAGCTAAGGAATGGTTTCTAGATCTGCCTCTGCACATTTAGAATGACTGGATTCTGGTGGAGGAGAAATTTATGGGCATATACTTTCCACAAGGAAAGTTTATGGATTTAAAAACAACAATATCCACCTTTGTTTAGCCTACTAGAGAAAGTCTTTGTGAATCATGGGATAGATTCAAATTTATGCTTAGGAAGCGCCCATATCTTAGATTTGATGTGCAAACTGAAATTCATATTTTTATCAATGGTTTGCAACAATAGCACAAGTGGATTCTAAATGATATGGCTAGCGGACAACTCTTGACTAAACCACCACAACAAGCCATAGATATAATTGAATCCATGGCAATGAATGACTAGAAAAGTCAGCACCATAGAGGACCACCACCAAGGAGAGGTGGAGTCCTTGAATTAATTTCAACAGATGCAATGTTGGCTCAACATAAACTACTTCAACAACAAGTTGATGAAGTGACCCAAAAGCTTAATGATTTACCTCGATAAATACGAGAATATTCAAAGAAGCAAGTTTATAGTTGTAATCATTGTGCTGATAATCATGAGGAGCTCCAATTTATGGGTAATCCTCTAAGGTAGAACTTTCAAAATAATTACACTCAAGGGGGTAACAATCAATTTCAGAGAAATCAGCCTTGGAGACAAGAAAATCCTCAAAAACCACCAGGTCAATTCTACCTGAGGAACAATCAGTATCAACACCCAACACAAGAGATAAGTGTTAAACTGGAGGACACTTTGAATCAGTTCATGCAAATGATAATGTCCAACCAGAAAAACATTGATGCTTCTCTTAGGAATATGGAGATTCAAATTGGACAGTTGCCCAAACAATTAGATGAAAATCATAAATGAACATTTTCAGCTAATACTGAAGTTAATCCAAGAGAGCACTATAATGTGACGGGTGAGCCAAGCTAATGACGTTAATACAGGGTAGTAAAAAAAGGTGGTAAAAATAAGGGTTAATAGGTAACACATGACAAGCTAATGACGTTAAAAGAGCGCTTGCTGGGAGGCAACCCAATACATTTTGAATATATATACTATGGTTCCCTTCATTTTTCTCTCTTTCTTCTGTTTATTACATTATTATTTTTTGACAAAAAGAAGAAAAACTTTTATAATCAAAGTAAAAAAATAAACTTTTTGTTTGAAAATAAAAATTCTTTGAGTTTTAGGAAAGTAAATCAGAACTTTTTCAAAAGAAAGGGCGGGAAAATATAAATGGGTTATTGAGCCAAATCGAATTTTGTAAAAATTCAAAAAAGGCCCAAATGATGGTCAAGTCATGGTCATGGTTCAACCAAACTCGGCCAAACATTGAAATCTGACCCACCGCCCAGCGGGGGTTACCATGCGCTCAACGCAAGCCTGACATGAGCCATGTTCCTAGGGGACAAAAATCCCACAAAAATGGGATTCTCTCTTATCCTCATAAATGAAACTTTTGACCAAGAAATTTCCCCACTCTATTTAAACCCCTCAATGTTCTGATTTGAAAGCACCAAATCTTTTTCAAGGTTTTCAAATCACAAAAGCTTTCAAATTTCCTAAACACTCTCCCAAGTTCTTCTTCAAGTTTTTTCATCCATCATGTAAGTTCTTCTTCAAGTTTTTTCATCCATCATGTAAGTTCTTCCTTCTCTTTATTTTATTTTTATGTATATATGTGATTCTTCCTCTAATTTTTGAAGCTTCTTGTTTGGGAATTTTTTGTTTGTTAGAAACACATAATCGTTTTAGAAAATCCAACACAAAAAGTTTCAAAAAGTCACAATTTTTTTGAGATGTATATGCTTTTTGATTGAAAAAATGAATAGATGTTCTTTGTACCATGATTAAACAAAAATGTTGTAATATGTCTCATATGATAGAAATTAAATCATAACTTCTTGAAAATAATTTTTGAACTTTCTATCATAGTGTTTTTGATTGAACCACATATCCTTAGACCAACATGCCTTTCAAAAACTTTTGTAAAAATAGATTGTGTGAAAAGAAGGGCTGTTTTGGTGAAAATGAAATATTTTTAAATATTTCAACCAAAAAGGAATGAGATATGTTGAAAACATGAGTAAAATTTCAAAAGACATGAATTTCTATGCAAAAAATTTCATGTTGGTCGAATGCTTAAAGGAAATATGGCATGAAACTTGTTCAAAAATCATCAACAAGGGAAACATCATTTAATAGTCAAACTTGCCTACTTTTTTTTAGACTTGTGCACTTTTGAATGAGGCATCAAATTTTTTTTTACTTTGATCTTAAGGAATTCGGTCATGAATGTAAATATTCTCAAAGTAACAAAATTTAAAGTAAATTTGTAAAACTAAGATGCATGCTCTAAACATATTCTAATCTTGACTTTTATGACTAAGTCCTTGGTTTGGAAACAAATATTTTGTTGGAATTCAAATTTTTTTTTAGGAGTTCATCAAGAAGAAAAAATGAAGCCACTAATAAAGAGAAAAGTACCAAATTTGCTTCGAAGGATGCCAAGAAAAAATTCAAAGAAATAACCCTCAAAAGTGCAACAAATTTGGAGAAGATTGCCAACCTAGATGAAGAAGAGTTTGGAGACTTCACTTTCATAGTGGAGAGGTATGGTTGGCAAAAGCTTTCTCAACCCAAGAAGATGTTTTCTTTGGATGTGGTGAAACAATTCTATGCCAACTCCATCGTTTCAAGTGAAGCAAGGATGAACCGGTACACATGGGTGAATGGGACCCAAGTCTATTATGACAAGTACATGATCAATGATTACTTGGGCAACCCATGGAATCCATCACCATCAGATGATCATGACTTGTGCACCTATCAATTAAAGTTAAGTGTTGCCTATTCGGGGGAGGGTGAAGGACATGATGAAGCTTATGTCAGAAAAAGCCTATGTTTGGAAGACTTGGAGATCAACCAAATGTGGGCCAATCTTCAGATTTTGTATGACCCAAATGTCACAAATTTGGGCCATTTTTGTGATGTCCAACATATGGTATTCCTCACATGTCTCTGATTTGCAAATCTCAATGGCGAAACTCATCAGTTCTATATACGATGAAGATTTCATTAACATTGTTGCAGTCATCTCTGATGCTATCCATGATTACATCACGAGGGGAGTTCTTTCGATGATTCTACCTTCATTGATAATTGACCTTTGCAAGTATCAACTTGTACCTGGGCCATACAAGGAGGTCATGACATTGAAGACAAAAATTAATGCATCATATATCAACACATACTATAAGGAGAAAAGCATCTCACAAGCTCGGGCCGAACTTAAGAAACAATTTGGAAACTTGGATCATGAACAAACTACTCATGGGAGGACAATGACTTCCAAGATAGATGCCATCATACAAGAGCAACAAATGCAAAACCTACAACAAAAGGCGTGTTATCGAGGCATAAAAGAGATCTACAAGAGCTTACATAACATCTTTGAAAAAAGATCCAACTTTAAAGGAGGATCCTATTAGGAGTTTGTGGCCAAAATTAAGTGGCCCGAGGGAAGATCACAAGACCCAAGTGAGGAGGAGGATGAAGATGGAGAAAGCTCTTTCTGGTTTTCTCTTTTTCCTTACATGCATTTTCAAGTTAATTTCCCTTATTTTTATTTTGAATATTTAGTACTATTGCTACTATGTTCTAAGTTGCTACTATATTTTAATATTATATTAAGTTGTTGATTAATTAAATTTGTGTTTAAATATTATGATATTCTTTAGAAAAACTTCATATGCATCGAACATCTCCTTTAAACCAAATTTTTCATTGGCTTGAGGACAAGCCATCATTTAAAGAAGGGGAACATGATTTAATGCATATGAATTTTTTTTAAGAGAAAGTTAATAATATTTATAAAATTGTATAGTTATTTAAAAACTAATTTGATTTTCCTTAAAAACAAATTATTTTTTTCAAAAACCGAATTCAAAATGGCTAAACGAAAATAATTGTGGCATGATTACATGATTTAAAATTTCAAAGCATATCTTGACTTAAGCTTTTATTGAGAAAAAATGAGATATATGCTAAACGTTTTGTGAAAAAATCACATAATGTCATAACTTGAATTTTTTTTTTTTGCAAATGGAAGTTAAAATTGTATACCATGATCTTTGCATAACGTGAGTCAAACACGTGAGGATTAAAATTAAATCACCATTTGATTTGTCTAATAAAACTTGTTTTAGTCTTTAAATCTCTTACTTGCATAAAATTGATAGAAAGTGACCAAGGCATGTTATTTCTTTAGTTGAACCAAATGGCCAAAAAGACTAACCAAAAGTTAGGATTATCCTTTGATAAGTCCCTTTGAGCCAAACAAAGTAAATCAAATTTCAAATTATCCCATGAAACCGAAATTGAAAACAATGTTCAAAAAGAGCATTAAATTTTGAAAATGGTGTTTGAAAGAATCATATTGAGGTGAGAAATTGGTGGACTTGGTTTCTAAGCTTCTTAATTTTTTTTTACAAAAACAACAAGTTGTAAAAGAAAGTGAAAAACAAAAAGAGATTGAGAAATACAAAGAAAAGTAAAAAAGAAGCCAAGGTTCAAATATCTAAAAGGTTGGAAAAGAAATTTATGGGAAAAAGTAGAGTGAAATGCTTCATTGAGAAAATTTTACAAAATGCTCTCTTTTTACTTACTTAAACTCATTATCTAGAAAAACCATGATTATCCAAACTAAGCCTCATTACAACCGAAAACAAGACATTTGTGATCCTTCATTGATTATGCAATTTAAGAGAATAGATGAGAAAAAGAACAAGTTCAAATTACTACAATTAAATGGCTTAAAAAAATTGAGTGAAACACTTATCTCTTTGAAGTTCCAATTTTGAACTTGTGTGCAAAAACATTTTTTGATTGAAAAATATTTGCTTAGGTAAAATGTTGCACATTTTTTATTAACAAAAGCATAAAATTCATGTTTGAAGCATTATGTGTTAAAAATTTACAAATCATGAAATATCTCATTGAAAATAATTTTTTGATCATGCTTAAGCAAATTTGAAATCATGTAAATCATATCCTAAAAAATTATCCAAGTCTTGAATTCGGATAAGCTTTACCTTTTGTTTGAGGATAAACAAAGTCTTAAGTTAGGGGATTTGATTAGTGCCAAAATACCTAATTTTCATACACTTTTCATGGCACTTATCCTTGGATAAATTGAGAAAGCTAACTTAATTCAATATTTTTTGGATTAAATATCACAATATTGTATATATACTTTGGGTATTTCTTTTAAAATATATTTTGTAGGATTTTGGTAGAAAAGAGAAGAATTAATTAAAAAAAACAAAGTGCTCAAAATAGCCCGAAAATGATCATCAAATGACATGCTTAAGCTTGACATGGCAAGCTATTTGCTTAAGCATGACTCAACAAGAGTTGGCCTATGTGGAAAATATGGAGTCAACTTGAAGCTGCTCACTAAGCAGCTTAGCTTGGACCAAATCCATGCCTAGTTCACCTGGACACTAGTTTGGCACGGTCAGAACACAAGCATGGCACGGTCAGACCACAAGTCTGGCACAAGCCAACCTGCTCATGAAGACAACTTAGTAGAGCACCTAGACCGCCCATCTTGGAAGCACACACCTGACCAGATCAACAAATACTAGGCCACATCACCATCAGCACGGTCAAAGGTGCTCACACAGGCAGTTGAGTGGTGCCACAGAAGCGCCTGATAGTGTGCACCCAACAACTTGGTCAAGTTGACTTAGCCACCAAGCAACCTTGACATCATGCATGACCTCACTCCATGTAGCCTCCATAGGCTTTTAAGAGGTAGCTCACAATATTTGAGCCAAGTAGCCCACCATAGCTTCGGTGGGTCAGCTCAAGCAGGTGACTAAGCTGCTTGGCCAAGTGACCAAACCTATGCTGAAGGGTTTGGTCAACATCTTGGCGGTGGAAGAGAGCAGCTTGGCGGTGGACAGAAACTCCTATAATTAGGAGGGCACCTCAAAGGCAAATTCATTCATTCACATCCTCACACTCCACTTCTGAATTCTCTCTTCTCCCACATCTTCTTCTTGTAATTTTCTTGGAGAATTTCCACTCCAAAGTAGTTTAGGTAAGTATAGTTTTTAGTTTTCTTTCTTAATTCAAAAGGAGAAAGGACATGGAAAATGAGATGCAAAAACATAATTTTGTAATCTCATTTCTATCCAAAAAGTATCTCATCCTTTGATAGATGGCTCATGTTCCTATAAATTGACTTGGATTATGGTGTAATTTCTTCTCTTTAATTTATCTTTTGAAATCAATGCATTCAAGTTATTACTTTTTGGTTAAGTTTTGATTCTTTATGAAGTTCCTAATGCGGTTTTAACTTGATCACTTAAAACTTGATTTAAAGATCCAAAATGCTTTTTCTTAAAGTGTTGAGAAGTGAACTAAAAATTATGACCTACACCTTAGTTCACGTGTCACATCAAGTATCTATTTTAAGTAACTTATGTTAAAGGCTAAACAAAGTTAATGGAGCCTGAAGTAAGGTGTGACAACCTACTCCGACGAGTGGCACTTAACTATTGTTTATTGTATTTCATAAGGTTTGAAAATCAGCTTATCACTCTAGGACACTAGATGAAGGATTCATAAATGATATGTGGAATTAACCGAAAGTATATCACTTAACTTGTAATGTTTTCAAAAATCAAGTAGATAAATAATTCCAAATTTCCAAACCAATTTTCTCGTCAAGAATTTGTTTATAAATTGTTTATGTTAATTTGTTTACTTGTTAATATTTCTTGAACAAAACCAAATAAAAAAGATATTTAATATTTATTAGTTATATAACATGTTTATAATAATATTCTATAAGGCAATTCTTTGTGGTTCGACATAACCCTATATTACACTACAATTGAATCTTGAAAGAGATGCAAATGTAAAATAATAAACTGTTAACTTATAAATTTTATTTTTTGACAAAGAAAGAAACCTTGAATCAAAGTGAAATTTAATTGATAAGTTGGATCTTTGTGAAAAGGAAAAATACACAGTTATAATGAGTGATCTAACTACTAATTTTTACTTTCAGTCATTTACATTTCCGCAACTAACATTTATTTTATGTCATTTAAATTCTGCAACTAACTATTTATTGCTTTATTTATTCTTTATATCAACGCTTCAAAAGAAGTGGTACGGTTAACTTCTAAATTTATTCTTTTGTCATTTTATTATTCTTTGATACCAACCTTTCATAAGAAATGGTATGGTTAATTTAATAAAATGAGACTGATCTTTATGGTATGGTTAAAAGGAACCCGAAAAGGGAGTAAATAAATAAAGTCACTAACTAATTACATATCGCTCATTATCACTTGTATTAATTTGCTAAATTCATACCATTATACCGATGTTGGAATTTATTCCAACAAAGCCGTTGGAATTTTTTGATTAAAGGAACATTCTTGAAACCATTATACCAGCGTTGGAATTTATTCCAACAAAGCCGAGATGGCGAGCAAAGAATCGACCTAACATTAAATAAAATAATCTTAAACTTGTTGCCTCAAAATAAAGCAAGCATCGAAAAAACTCTTTCAACAGTACCTGAAAAATAAATCTTTCATTAAAAGACTTAATCGATTAACTTTAACCTTAATTAATTAACAATTTTATGAAAAGACTTATTTAATTTTTCATGAACCTTTAACATGATATAATTATTAATGCATTACTATCATGCATGCATGCATGCTAAATGCACCTAAATCATGTTATGTATGAAAATATCATATGCATTATATTCATACTCTAACTATGTTATATTTATCATAAGGTTCACCCAAATTAGACTCTACTCATTCAAAGCATCTCAGGACCTATAAATAAATACATTATTATAGCCTTGATGATCTTTTCTTGATGCTTCAATATGAGTCTTTATGTTGTTGTACTTGATTTGTCCATGTCCAAAGTCTTTAAGCTTTTAACTTTGTCTTGATCATAATCATGTTTTTGCATGCTTGCATTCACAATGGTGAATTGAACGATGTCCACACAACATGCAATACCAAACAACAAGGACAAATTTTGAGAAATAATCATCAATAAGGAAGAACTAGATAGTATCACCATCTACAAACCACCATCGTTTAACCAATAATCCGTACCACATCTAAAGAGTTGAGAAGAACCTTGATCAACTCAATAATAATTGCACTAATTGTAGCTAGACCATGGTAGATATGAAATACCAAAACTATGAATCACTTCAAAAGTTCTATATCCAAAAATCTCCTCAAGATGGAGCATATACATCACATGCATCCAATTTGGAAGGAAGATAATATAGTAGCGAAAATGACAATCCTTAAAAGTAATATGACAACAACAACTAAGAATTAACTTTAAAAGTTAAAAGGCTAAGCTTCCTTCAAGGCGAACACTATGACTCTTATACCAAGATGATATTGTACAGTTGAGTAGAAGGAGAAAAGAAAATGCTCAAAATAGTAAACTGTATTGACAATAATATGAATTATGATGTGATGATATTATGTTTATTTGATACAAAAGGCTTAAGATTAACTTGTATTTATACTAATATGGATTCTAAATTAAATAAGAAAACAAATTATAAAATAAGGCTAATCTAAATCCTAAGAAATCTTCTATGATACTAAAAAAACATCTAAGCTATAATAATGATATTCTATTGATATTCAAATCTCTCATATATTATCTATAATATAATTTAAGATAATATTATAAAATATTTTCATATATTCTAATATTCACCCTTAACCTAAAGCTTACTACGTTGTAAGCTTGTTACAAATAATCCCTTTATAAAAATGAAATAACTATAATAATTAAATGAACTCTACCAAACAGAGCTTCAAGTGATTGCAAATATTTACAAAATATGAAATGGATTGACCAACGAAAAGCTTTCTAAGCTCTAGGCAAAATAAATTGAAGAAGATGAATTGATCCATGATCAATAATGAGCTTTCAAGCCTCTAGAAAAAATAATTTGAAGAGAATGAATTGATCAACAATTAATAATGAGTTGTCCAAGCTCTATGAAAAAGAAATCGAAGAAGATGAAGACAATAACGCTTAACCATATATCCATCGCAAAAGCTATGTCTAAGCTTAACCACCATGGACAAAATAAAATTAACAAGAGTGAATTGAAAGAGAGAGTGACGGATAAGCAATTTGTTCCCTAAAAGATAAAAATGATGAATACTAAATTGAAATTAGGAGTGAATTAAATTGTGGTTGTTGGTTAACAAGAGCTCTAATTTCACCTAGGGGGTTAAATAGGCGATTCAAGTATCAATTTAAAATCAATTCCATTACAAAATCTAATAAGAAAAATTACTAGGTTTAATCGATTAAATGATTGTTTAATCAATTAACAGAAAGCTTGAGTTAATCGATTAATAGGGGGCTTAATTGATTAACCTACTAGTTTTCTTGAATATTTTTTTTGTTCTTGATACAACAAGAATGCAATAATTAATCCAATCTACTATGCACTTAAACAGATTACTAAAAGTGATTAAGATAGTAGATTCACTTATGCATTATCTCTATATGAATATAATCAAATAAAGCGAAAATATGATAGTTGCATGTAAGTGAAAGAGTAGGGAATATATAATATAACATACAAGTAAAACTTAAATAAAGCGAAAATATCCTAATTAAGTGACTGTATTATTAAAATTTATATTACTTTAATTGATCATAATGGAATATTTTGAAATTTAAAATGTATGTTTTATAAAATATAATTCATTAAATACATATTAAAAGGAAATTTAAGGGCAAAATGTTCATCAAATATTGGGAAAAGCTAGATCACAATGTATTGTCTATGGTCAAAGGCTATATTCAATCTCAAAACGCAACACTTGCTAGAATGTTAGATGCATTTCCTTGAAGGGCATTAAATATCCTGCCAATAGCAAAAATGTATGAAATATGTAAAATTAATTATTTAAATCATTGTATTAGTTTTTTATTTAATTTAAATTATAATAATAATCAATTAAATAATTAATTAGCACCGAATATTGAAATTAAATATATTAAAATGAACTTATAATATACTTTTGAAGAGATATTAACAATCTAATTTATTGGATTTGACTAAATTAATTTATAATATTAAAATAAAATAATGAACTCAAATCCTAAAAATATAATCTCCCCTTGGTGGTCTAAAGTTACATCATCTAGCATTCCTATACTCAACTAGTTAGGAATGTCTTCAAATAGGTTCATAATATTTTTTCTATATATCCATCACTTCCTTCCTACCAACATAGAAAAACAAAAATGGAAACGTAAACAAAAAGGCAAACCCTTTTTAATTCTCTCCGATTAGTATTATATAATTTGCAAGAATAATCAATGCATTTAATTAATTACATAATTTTCTAAGCAACCTCATTTGAAATGTGGCATTGCTAAATTAATGCATTTTCTTCTATTTTTCAATACTCAATCACAAGTGTAGTATGTAATTTAAATTTTTATCATTTACTCCATTTGTTTTATATCTTTAATTACTATGAATTTTTTTCAATTCTTTGCTGGATTTATATATGGTTATTATATATGAATTTCTTAAATTATGTGTATATCATTAAATATCTAAAAAAAGTGAATGGAGGGAATATTATTTTAACTTTGATTTGGGGTTATCATTTTAACATTTTTTTTTCATATCTTTGTGAGGTGGATGTAGTATTCACATCCAATAACTTTTAATTCTTTGGAAATGGTAATTTCTAAAAGCACCCAAGTTCATTGTAGTAATTCTAATTATAAGATACAATTTAGAATGTTCTCATGATCCTTTTTATAAGATATTTTTCATATTTCATGCAATATTTCCTTTGGTGCAACTAATAGTTGTGATTATCTCTACTTTTTTGTC
Source organism: Lupinus angustifolius (assembly GCF_001865875.1). Classification (NCBI taxonomy): domain Eukaryota; kingdom Viridiplantae; phylum Streptophyta; class Magnoliopsida; order Fabales; family Fabaceae; genus Lupinus; species Lupinus angustifolius. The sequence goes on along the minus strand of NW_017727795.1, from coordinate 154,665 downwards.
ATTGACACTATTAATTGATGAACAATATTCTATAAGACTATGATTGTGATGTTATAATACTTTAAAAAAATCCACAAAGGTAAATATTTTTATTGGCAACTATAATTTAGTTAGAAGTCTCTTCTAATAAGAACTAGATTATTATTTCAGTGGAAGTTTCAATCCTTTCAGTCACTATATTTTCTGTATAAATGAGTGTTAGCACCTTCCACTTCTATCCTTATACTGTACAAAGAAACATTAAGATTGAAGCAATTTTATTGATGTTGTGTAGTGTTTGTGGCTAAGCTTACTTCGATGCAAATTTTTGCCCTTTTCCTTTTGCTTGCAGGTTTACTCTAGATAGTTCCACTTACTTAATATTTATCTAATTTGTAAAACTCATCAAACGTTTAATCAAGAATGTCATTTCTGTAATTGATGGGAAACTTTAAGTGACAACTTTGGTTTTTATATCACCATACTTTATTTTATAAAACCAAAACTTGTCATGTGTAATTGTATAGAAACACTTCTGTTTAATTTTAATGGCTTGTTTCTTACTTTTTCATTTGGGTTGTTTTTGTTTGTTCTAACTTTGTTATTGAATGTTAAGGTATTTTTCTGACAAGTGAAGTAGTGGCTATAATCCAAAAAGATGTCAGATTGTATTGAATCCAAGTGGTTGCGATCCAACATGTTGTCGGGATTGTTATACCAAATATCAAATGGAGTGTGCCTTAGTGGGGAATCTAAGTTCTACAAATGTGTTTGTGTCTACAATTGTTGATGTGCTTATACCCATCCTTCTTAATTAAAGAATAAATAAAAGTTATTCTCTATTGAATTGGAACCTTGGACCTTCTAATTATAATATTTGATTTGGTCATGGAGTGATGTTTTTTTGGTGAGAACTCTATCAAAAGAAAAATATTTATAAGGACACCCATCTTACAAAGATCTGGTACATATCAAACAAATAGTTGTCCACCATATGATTTTATTAAATTTTAAAATTAAATTTAAAGAATTAACTCATTGGAGAGTTTTTTTGTCCATTATATTAATTCCTAGATTATTAAAATTTTCATTTGCATTACTTTTATCCATTATACCAATTAAAAGGTTTGCTTGTTTTCATTATCCTTTGAAATGGCCAAAGTTTGCTCAAGTCAACTTCACTTGTCATGAATTGTATCGAGTCGAGTTCAAAGCATATTATTTTTTAGATGTATATCAAATTAATTAATGATAAAAAACTTTGAAGCATATTAATAAACTTAAATTTATATAATTTATCATCTCGAATGAAGATAATAGATATAAAGAGAAGTGACACTTTTAAATCAATTTATATTAAATTTTAATATATATATATATATATATAATTTCTATTTTTGATGTAAAAGAATACATATAATAATTATATGTACCAAAAAATACGTATAATAATTATGAAATGCCTTATTTTAATATTAATATATATTCTACATATGATTATATATTTTATACTTATAAATTTAAATATTCTCTATAATTACAAATATGTATAGATATGTTTGAATATGTAAATATAATTGAGTCAACCCATGAATCTAATGAGTTGAAAAATATTTGGCTTAAGTTTTTTATTTAACAAGTTAAATCTTTAGCTCCACCTCAACTCCTTTAGTTCGTAAATCATGTCAGAAATTGTTAAGTTTGTTTCACAAATGATTCCCCTATCCCATAAAATTACTCCACCCATTTCCTATTTTTTTTATGGTTTAGGTTATATACATTGTTTACAAAAATATTAAATGATGTAAAAGTTAGATACAAGTTGATTAAAATAATCTTATTTTAGCCACATTGAATACTAGGTTAAAGAGAAATGCATAATTGGAGGAGAAATTTTGTGATCATTTTATTTGTATATTTTCTTGTTTTTATTACTGAAGTTTGGTGTGGTTTAGCACCCATAACTTCATCAACAAAAAATCTATATTTTCTTATATATACTGCTAATCTTCTTAAAAAAATTTAGTAATGCCACATCCATGGTATTTAAGTAATGCATTTCCAGTTCAAGTATAAAAGGTGAATTATATATGGAATTACAATGATTTTGGTTTTCAATGAAAAATGGGTAGCCTTGGATTTACTTGGCAAAATTTTATCAAATATATGACTTTGGATCTGTTTCTATTAATTTTAAGCTCTTACTAAAAAAAAATACCAATGCTTCCAATATTAATAATTATTTATAGAATTAGATAATTATTCTGAAGGAAGTGGATGTAATTGTTTTTGATTTGTTATTATATGATTGATATATTGTTAGTTGTCTTATATAATGTTTTGTTATTATTTGATGAAGTGTTGATACTTGAGTGAAGTGGATGCTAGCAATAACATTAATGATGGTTATGCACAGGAATTGGAAAATCCAAATGCAATCAAGGATATGCAGATAATGGGAAGGCTTTGGGCTGATGACACAATGGAAGAAGACAGAATCAATGATTTCAGGTCCATTGCTTTGGCAAATTTTCAATTGAAAATAATCACTAAAGTCCTGGCTGATAGGCTAGCCTCCATTGCTTCCAAAATTATCTCCCCTAACCAAAAGGGCTTCATTAGAGATAGGAACATTCAAGATTGTATCTGTCTTGCTTCTGAAGCAACAAACCTGCTTGATCACAAAACCTTTGGTGGCAACTTAATCTTAAAACTTGACATATCGAAGGCTTTTGACACCATAGATTGGAATTTTCTTATGGACACCCTCAGGGCTTTTGGCTTCAGTCAGAAATTCATCAATTGGACTAATTCTATTCTCCACTCTGCTAGACTATCAGTTAGTGTGAATGGTCATAATGTGGGTTATTTTGGCTGCAAGAGAGGGGTGAGGCAGGGGGATCCCCTATCCCCTCTGCTGTTCTGTCTGGCAGAGGAGGTCCTCAGCAGGGGCATCCTAAATTTAATGGCTATGGGCAAATTAAGCACAATCAGGGGCCCTAGCTCTATTCAAACTTTGAGCCATGTTCTTTATGCTGATGATGTGCTTATCTTCTGCAAAGGAATCAAAAGAGAGCTCAGAGAACTCAAACTCCTTTTCTCCAATTCTGCAAACTCCAACACAAGGCACACATCTTCCCTAGCTGATTTCCTGGGTTTTCATGCTGGATCTCTGCCCTACACATACCTTGGGGTCCCTGTCTTTAAAGGGAAGCCTAAAAGGGCTCATCTCCAGCCAATAGCTGATAAAATTACTCACAAGTTGGCTACTTGGAAAGGTTCTTGCCTCTCAATCATGGGAAGAGTGGAACTAGTCAAGTCTGTTATTCAAAGCATGCTGGTTTATTCGTTTCACATATATGCCTGGCCTGCTCATCTCCTTAAGGCTTTGGATAAAAAAATCAGAAATTTCATCTGGGCAGGTGATACTGAGATTAAAAAACTGGTCACTGTCAACTGGCATCATGTCTGTTCCTCAACTCAGTTTGGTGGTCTGGGTGTCAAGTCCATCACTAAGATGAACAAAGCCTCCCTCATTAAGCTCTCTTGGACTATGCTATCCTCCAACAAAGATTGGGCAGTGTTCTTCAGGAATAGGTTTGGTAGGGACTGCAATCTTTCTCCTAGGTACTACAAATCTTCAATCTGGCCAGGAATTAAGGCTAATTGGGATTATGTGCACCTCAACACATCTTGGCTAGTTGGTGATGGCTCCAAAATTAAATTCTGGGTTGACAACTGGCTTGGATCTTCCTTGATGGATCTTTTGAACATTCCTCCTGATCTTGGGATCAACCTGCAAGCTTATGTCTCTGATTTCATCCATCAGGGTAGGTGGACTATCCTTAGGCAGCTGAAGGAGATCTTCCCAAATGTCTCCAAAGCTATTTCGAGGACATTAATTCCAAATAGTGAGGACAAGATGGTTTGGCTTGGAACAACCACTGGAGCTCTAACTCTAAAGGAAGCCTACTCTAATCTTTCTGACAATCAGAACCCAATCAATTGGTTTAAGGAAATATGGTCAAATTCAATCCCTCCTTCCAAATCATTCATTGCCTGGAGATGGAAGCACAACAAAATTCCAACTGACGAGAACTTTCAGAAAAGAGGATGCAAGCTTGCTTCAATGTGCAGTCTCTGTCATAGTAATCTAGAGTCCTCCAATCACATTTTCCTTCAGTGTTCTTATACTCAGCAATTCTGGTTCTGGCTGAACCACACCTTCTCCATCAACATAGATACATCTTCTTGCTTGGCTCTATGGAACACATTCTATTCTGATTGGAGTTCTCAAACCAAAGAAGTCCTATCTATCTGCATAACTCTTCTAATTGCTAAGATTTGGCTTTGCAGAAACAAAGCGAGATTTGACAACATCCTCATCCCTATGGTTAGAGCCTTGGACATGCTATAACTGGAAATTTCTTTGGCTGCTGCTAATTGCAAATCCTATGCAAACAACAATCCAACCGAATTTGCTATATTGAGGAGCATGAACATCAATCCTCGTTTTAAGAGCAGCCCTTCTATAAGGGAGATATTATGGCACACACCTCTCATAGGCTGGCTGAAGGTTAATACCGATGGTGCAGCTCAGGGAAATCCTGGTTTGGCGGGAGGAGGAGGCATCTTCAGAGATCATCTTGGCAGATTTGTAGCTTGCTTTTCTGCTTTTTATGACATTAATTATGCTTTATATGCTGAGTTGCTTTCAGCCTTGTTGGCAATTGAATTCTCCTATGCTCATCGTTGGAAATTCTTATGGATTGAAAGTGATTCTACTGTAGTGGTGGGAATTCTCCAAGGCACGGTCCTTCCTCCTTGGAGCCTAGCTTCTAGGTGGAGTATTTGCAAAAAGCTCCTTGCTAATATGTCTTGGAAGGTTTCCCACATTTGCAGGGAAGGGAATTCCTGTGCTGATATTCTTGCAAATCATGGATTGAAATCTAAAACTTTCACTTGGTGGGATTCAATACCATCTATAGTATTTTCGGATTGTAATAGAAATTGGTTGGGTTTGCCAAACTATAGATTCACTAAGTTGTAATGCTTCCTTTCTTCTTTGAATAAATTTCGTGGTGCTTATGCACCTTGCCATAAAAAAAAAAGTAGTGAATTAAAGTGGCTGAGGTCAGAGAGAAGATCAAAGTGATCTTAGATTATTTAGTTGAAGTTATTTGATGTCTCTAAAGAGGCAGAATATTCTAGATTGTGGAATTCTCTTTAAAAATTGTTTTACATGTAAAAGTCTTTAATCAATTTCATGATTTTTATGTAATATCCCGAAGATTACTTTATGAATATTGTGATTAAAATGAGAATTTTTTTTGAATATTTTATTAAAAATTGTTTTACTTACATTCATTTCTTTTCCAAGACATCATGTTCTTAGTAACGTAAACTACGGAAAATCAATGACGGTTACCTAACGGTAACTGAAAATGATACAAGACTTTCCTGAATATTTCTTCATTAATAATTAGACTTGACCCTACAACATGTATAACGAGGAGTTGCTTGGTCAAGTAAAATGTTAGTGTAAAATACAAGGCGAAATCTAATTATCGCCTAACTAAAGCTATACAAAATAGGCTGAATTTCTTCAACACTACAAAAGTACCATACACAGATACCATAACCCCAAAAAGCAAAAAGGAAAAGGAAATAGCTTCTAACGGCTAGCTCCAGCACTAACGGGGGCACTAGAACCCTCACTCAGGTTCTCCTCCAGCTTGGAGTCCGAAGAGAGATATATCACCTCGATAAAGTCCACTATGCGGACCAACTCCACACAATCGTCATCTTTAGATTCCATCTCCTCCATGGTATCAGAGGTAGAACCTCGCGACCTAATCCTTGTTCTAGCATACGCTTGTGGCTATGGAATTATACGCCAAGCGGCTCTCCTTGGCAGTATAGAATGGGTCACATCATTCCAACTCCTTCGCCTTATTGACGGTTCTGCAACAAATGGTGCACAAGGAGACAAAGACTAGGTGAATGATATAGTAGGTACCGACCTCCGGCCTGGTAGAGTGAAAGAAGTATCCATTACTGCATGGTGAGATGGAAAGCGTATAGTGGTGCCATCGCACACCATCTCCAACTTCAGGCCACAAGGGCCTTTGTAGGTATAGTGGTCACCATCAACTCTCCATGCCTCTCCCGGGACATCGAGAATGAGTAGCTATGAATTCTCGCAGATTTTTCCATTGAACAAGGACGTGTTATCGAAATACAAGCATAAAGAAAGGGAGTAAGATATCTAATAAATATTTTTCATTGACAACATGGAATTATACAGAATATCACATCCAGACGTAACACACATAATATACATACTATGTTATGACATACATAAATGCAATTGATGAATGATGTTTCTAACTCAGGATATGAGGGTCAATATCCTCCCAATAAACTATTCATAAATAACCGAGAGTACAGGTCCCATAACAAGGCGATTTGAACGCACCAACTTATTCCTTGCAAGGATATATGATCGACCTGTTCCAATACAACTGACCATTTCAGGATGGTTTCGTATCAAACACTTTTTGGATATCTCTCTTATTGATCCTCATTGCAAAAAGGGGTTGTTAGAGATTGTCTAGTTTGCGTTGTGAGAAATGTTCGATCCAACAGAATACCTCATCTAGGAATACCAGGGACTTGTCTCACCTAGACTCTCCCTCAAGGCTTTAGTTGATGCATCACCGCCATCACCATCCCTCTCAACATGTCGGCACTCATTCATCTCCCGTAACTTTCCTCTCCATTACTTCATTGTTCATAATGAGTATGCACACTAACTGAGGATAACCGAGTCAACCTTTTAATCATTATTTATTTTTCCATGATCGGTCCAGCCTAAGACATCTCTCAAAGGAATGCTTATTGTGGGGTCCAATCTTATGTAATAACATAAAAGAGGATTAATATCCTCACCACTAAGAACCATTGCTGAATCACCTTGGATGGGCCAATGGCCAAGCCACTTCCAATCGGACGATCTCGCTGTGTGGTAAACATAACCTTTTGGGCCTTGCCCTTAACGACATGTTAGTCGATGACCTTGTTAGGAGGGCTCTAAGTCATCTCGTTACCACCAACAATCCATACTACCGGTATATAAGTTTACTTATGCTCTAGTAATAGGTATTTGTTTCATCTTGGAAATCAGTCCTTTTTAAAGTATTTTATCTTGTATTACTCACATTCCGATAGTTTCCATCATTCAAACTATTTTATAACATTGGTAATCGATTATGCCAAAGGTCAATCGACTATTCCTAGTTATAGTAGCTAAAAGAATTATGACTTCTGATATCGATAATCGATTACCAGACCAAGTAATCGATTATGTCCTTCGCACAAGGAGGTTTTAGAATATTGATAATCAATTATGTTACATGTTAATCGACTTTCCTAGTTACAATAACTACAAGATTCTGATTTTTGATATTTATAATCGATTATGTAAAAGGGTAAATCGATTACTCCTAGTTACAGTAGAAACAAGATTCTGATTTTTGATATCGATAATCGATTATCAACCATAGTAATCGATTATAACCATCAGACATGAGGGTTTTAGAATATAGAAAATCGAATATCTCAAGGGATATTTGTTCCTTCCTAATTACAGTTATTCGAGTAATATTCATCCATGGATCACCACAATATTACTCCACACATAGACATGACTTAAATGATATAACTTACGAGATCATCCGCACTTAATCCTAATAGAAAAACAATTGATTAAGTGTGGGATGTCTTAATACTCAAGATATCTCCAAACCTTTGAGGTAGTTTAGGATGTTTGGATGTCATATCCTGACACCACTGTGTCACGATGTATTCTCCCTCACTTTAGAGTGTCACGTGAGTTGTTCCCTTGGTGATAAGTGCGAAACGAGAATACTGTCCAACTTTAGAAGCTTCAGAAATAAACAAAAGAACAAACTAGTAGGTTCGTGAGTTAAAATTCTTGCATGATAACCCTTAGGTAAAGACATCTTTTAACCTATCATTGATTCAATCACTTTCATCCATCCGATTCAAGATTACATATTCTTGAACCATCCTTTATCATTGAAAGTCTTGTTTAAGAAAAAAAATCATTTTTAAAAGAAGACTTTAACAAAGCTTGTACTTTTAACTTTAACACAAATTAATACTTTCATGAACACTTTTTAAGTCATATTCACCACTTTAAGGTAAGTTACTTAACCAAAGTCAACACTTTAAATCAAGATCTCTTAATTTAAACTTACCACTTTAAAGTAAGCTAACTCAAGTGGATTCAATACTTTTGGATAATAAAACTCAATGGTCATTTCAACACATTTTATTCTAAAGCAGCCATAAGGGTTGATAGTGTTGATCGCATTCATAAAAACAATATTTTAAAATCGAGATATTTTATGTTAAACTTACCACTTTAAATTAAGCTAACTAAAGTAGATTCAACAAAACTCTATGGTCTTGTCAACATATTTCATTCTAAAGCAACCACAAGGGTTAATAGTGTTGATCATATAATCTAGAACAACATATCAAAAGTTAACATTTTAAATCAAGATATCTTAAGTTAAACTTACCACTTTAAAGTAAGTTAACTTAAGTTGATTCAATAAAACTCTATGGTCATCTAAACACATTTCATTCTAAAGCAACCACAAGGGTTAATAGTGTTGATCATATAATCTAGAACAACATATCAAAAGTTAACATTTTAAATCAAGATCTCTTAAGTTAAACTTACCACTTTAAAGTAAGTTAACTTAAGTTGATTCAATAAAACTCTATGGTCATCTAAACACATTTCATTCTAAAGCAACCACAAGGGTTGATAGTGTTGATCACATAATCAAGAACAACATACTAAAAGATGATAACTATCTAATTGAGAGACTGAGAAAACAAGAAGAGAAATGTCTTGAAATCTCTAGAAATGCTTAGAATGCAAAGTGAGAAAGTAAGGAAAAAAAGTGTTCTCCCTCAAGGCCAAGGGGCTTCTTTTGTAGAGGGGAAAATTAGATTTGTGGGAGATCAAAGTGGTTCCTCAAAATCAAGATGGTGTAAGGAGTTGATGAGTGATTTAGGGAATTATGTAAGTGATTGTACTTTTGGTTATTCAACAAGCAAGCTTGGCTCGTGAATGGGTGATATGACTAATGCAATGAAACATCATGATTAAAACCATGCCCGAGTATTATAGGTTAAAACTCGGCCGAAGATTAAAAATCTCCTGATTTAGGGTTAGGTTTAGAACGTCGAAACTTGGATTTCGGAGTGAAAAAATATCTACAGATGAGTTATGGTCAAACTTGATGTCTATTTTGACTCGAAATCATATTTTGAAACCAATGACGCAATCATAATTCGATTCTGAATTACAGAACCCAAAAATCACATTTGAGCCGAATTTAGGGTGAATTTGAGCTCGATAGAGGCCCGAAGACTTTCCATCTCAGATTATTATGAAAATTTATCATAAATTAGGAAACCATAATACAAGACTAAAATTCAACTGAGGTTTAGCCTAAATAAATACCGATTAATTTATAAAATTAATCGGTTGTCAATTGAATAATTAATAAAGTGCGCACAAAAAATCACGGTGTTACATTTTATATATGTTGTTAAAATAAGATTATATACTACTATAAAATAAGGTTATTTAAATTGTTTCCACTTTTTTGATCTTTTGTATTGTTTCTCATTCTTCTGAATGAAATTTGGTTTGCTTTTTGCACCCATAACTTTATTAATAAAATATGGTGCTTACATGTATGAGTCCTACATGTTTCATCTTCTAAAATTATGTAATTATCAATTTATTTGTGGTTACCATGATATGCGTATTTTTGATATTACATTGTCATGATCTTCAAATATTAATAATTGTTTTAATGTCTATATGTTATATATATATATATATATATATATATATATATATAT
>NW_017727795.1:133851-144614 GCF_001865875.1 Lupinus angustifolius | reverse complement strand
ATACTTATTTTTTATATTACATTATCATGAAATATCCTCAAATATTAATAATTGTTTTAATGTCTATATGTTATATATATATATATATATATATATATATATATATATTATTGTGTATAAAATATATATTCTGACTTAAAAATTTATATATAATCAATATAATATTTATCATTCATTTGTATTGATTAAATATGGATAGTGGATGATGAAATAAATGTGTCAATAAAATTTTCAACAGTCACTAAATACATTTTTCTCATTGATATTTGGTTAATTTTATAGCATGTTGTTATTATAATATAATTTGTTTTGTTTGTGGCAAGAACAAAATTTTATAATTATCCAAATTGAAATTATTATGCTATTGATTGATGTGCTAATATTAAAAATAATTAGATTTGAGATTGTGGTTTAAGTGGAGTGGGAAAGTCATTAGTTAGTCGTGTGAGTATAAGAAACTTGAGATTAAAAATAAATATGAAGTGTGAGAATGAAAAATCAATCAATCTGTATGATTATAAAATTAGTGACTGGTATGTGAGGATTAAAAAGAAGAGCTAAGTGAGAGTTAATGCTTTGAGAGATGAAGAGACCATGATTTTGGGTTTCATTTCAATTGAAGATGAAAGATTCTAAAAGACTTGGACTAGAAAACAATTGACACCCTTTAGTACCCTTCATGATTAAGGGTGGAATTAATGTTAGTTGAGAGCCTATAGTTAATCACATACTTGAAATTATACTGATATTTTGGACTTTGCCTACTAATTTTTGTAACACCTACAATTTTCTATTTTCACGTGAGTGAAAAAATGGAATTGCTTTTGTATATTTATCTAAATATAGATAAATATGATTTTTTAGATGAGTTGTACATCCTTTAATTTTTATTTTTATAACTTTGTTTTATTTTAAAAACAATTTACTTAAATTGTTATCTTGTAGTGAAATGAATGTTTATCTTCTAAAAGTTAAGTTTGTTTGAAAAAAATATTTTAAGATAGAAATTGCACTATATTATATTATTAAAGTGTTCATATATTTTTTGGAATGCATTGTGAATTTGCATTAAATATATTTTGTGAGAATTCATCTTTTTATAATAATTTAACGAATAATATCTCCTATATTATTTATGTTGATAACATTTATATCCCCTCTTTAATTTTGATTTGAGTAGTTATGCTATGATAAGGTTTTATGATAAAATATGTTAAGCATATTATCTTTTGATCACTTATCCCTAACTCTAATATTTATCTTACTTTTTAATCTTTTCAATCATTTTATCCCTTTGATCATTTATCACCATAAACATAATATTTATCCTAAATTGTATTTTTAACAATTTAAAAGTGAACTTCCCTCCCAATTTTTAATTTCATTTAAAATCACTTAATTGACTCAATAATAGTGGGATTAGCATTTCAAAATATTTTCTCCCCACTATTTTTTATTTTATTTTAAAAATAAAAATATTTTAATTGACTTTATATATTGGACAGATTTCATTTTTATATAAGAGCACATGTGGGCTATACAATAGTTTTTGGGGCATTATTATTAGCCTAACAATAAAAACGTTTCATTTTTATATAAAAACACTTGTCCTTCTTGTCAGTTTTTGTGACTTTATATGAAGCAAATAATTATTTTACTACATGTGAGTAATGCAATAGTTATCAAATTTTTTTATAAACTCACCATAAAATTTCTACCCAAAGAGAGCATTCCATGCGCTTCTAATTTTAATATCAAATTAATAGATATATCCCAATAATATTCTACAACTTTATAGCATTTTTAAAAGATCTTTTTAGATATCGGAAAGCAATCTTACACCTAGTCATAGTTATAAAAACCATACTGTACCGGCCGGTTCAATCGGAAAACCGGTGAACCGGACCCCTAACCGGTACGGTACAGGTGTTGAATCGCCCAAGTATCAAAACCGGTCAAAAACCGGTCAGCCAAAACCGGTGAACCGGCCGGTATTTTACTAAACTGGTTGGTTTATACACATATATTTTTTTTTTAAAAAAACTTGAAAACCCATTACAAGGTGACTCATCTTTCAAACTCTTCTTCAATACTTCAAAGCACATGCTTCCAAAACATACTTAGATTACACATTTTGGTTCCTAACATTCGTGTGTAATCTCAGTGACATTTGTGTAATCTTGGAGTACTGTCTGAAGATAGAATTTGGTAGAAAAATATAATATTCATATAAGATAACTTTGACTCCTTGATGTTAAATGTTAAACTCTAAATTTATTTGTTTTATAGAGAGAGTTGTGAAGTTATGTCATTTATTTATATTTTGTGGTTGTTAAGTGATACTTTTGGATTGATATATGTTTTTTAATTTAAACTTTGAATTTGTTAAAGACTTAAAGTTGTTTATTTATGTGAATTTTGAGTAGATTATAAATATGGATTATAAATTTGAGTATCTACCTATTTGGCATTTTTTTGTTATAGGTTTATATATATAAATATAAGTAGGTATGTCCGGTTTAACCGGCATGCGGTTTAATTACTGAACCACTGGTTGAACCACTGTACCACTATATCAATACCCTGACCGGTTTGATAACCGGTACGATTTTAACAACACTGCACCTACTATTCAAATTTAAATAAAATTTAACATTTACACATTTGATTCTAAGTAAATATAAAATGTTTTAATTGATATTGAGACATTAATAAGAGGGATTCCCTTTTGTTTTCAACATGTGTGAAATCACTCACATAAAAAGAGGTCTTGAGCATATGACAAAAAGAACCAAAACACACCGGAAAAGCCATACATACAGAAAGGCAAATAAATACTCCAGAAAATAAAAGAGAAACACTCTTGGTTTTTTGCGCCTACCAAGTATGGTTTCCAGTGAATTTCCATTTCTTTTTTGTCTGTTTTAATATTTAACACCTTTTCTGAGTAAATATAATAATTACAATAAATATATATTACATATTAAATATGAATAAAAGTGCATCTACATTAAAATCATAATATATTATTTGTATTAATTTCTATAAATAATTAATAAACAACATTTTTTGTTGAAAAAAAATATTTCTTTGATACACAAAAATATATAATTTCTAAAATTAAATACCAATGGAGGAGGGTCCTGGCATCAATTCTCATCCTCATATCATATTTGAATCATTGTTTTGTAACACTTATGTTCGTTAAATTTAATTCTCAATACAAATAATTACAAATAAAATAAAACAATTGATTAATTAGTAAATGCAAATAAAAATGCATATTTTCTCTTCAAGAAATATAAATTATTTTTAAGCACTTCAAGGAGGAAGAAAATGTTGAAAGTACTCGCTTCTATTTCTCAACTCATCCATTTGACGGTCATGTTATGCCGCTTATGCCTCTAATTAAATCACACTTAACCAACAATTAATTTTCTACCAAAGAACAATGTAGTCTTGATTCACAAACACTCATAGGGATACACAAAGAGCAAAGTAAAAAATCTTCTCAGACAAAAAAATAAAATAAATAATTTTTTGTCATTTTCAATAATTAATTAAATAACAAAAAAATTTAAGCTATAAAACAAGACATGTTATTAAATCAATGTATCATCTTGATAGGGCTGATGAGGGGCTAATACCTTCCTCAGCCCGTAACCGAGTCCTTAATTCAAATTCAAAAACCAGTATAGTCCTAATAGTGGGCTTAACATGGTAGTGTCGACTCCAAACACGTTATGCATCTGATACCCCAACAAAAATTAGAGGCGATAATAAGCATTGCATGAAAGATCAATTAATTTGATATTTGAATATCCTATCATATAAGACACCAACCTCAGGCACCATTTGCATATAGATGACATTTTTTGATTAAATATGTGTTATGTGTCTATCACTTCAATTTTATACTCTATGTATTAATATATATTGCGGTCATCGTAGTTAGTTCTTACACTCTCCATTGTATTTTATTTTGTATATACTAAATATATGCACAAGTTTGTTGCAGTCGCACTACGAATGTCCCTTGATGAAAATGTAGACAAAAATAACTTAGCAGCTATATAGTTATGTATATTGTCTATAACAACCCAACCCTGACATGCGACTCCCTGACCCCATGAATATATTAAGCATGTTACCTACAAGCTTAAATACCATCTACAATATTTTATTCCCCCAAAAGGAGCCTCTTGCGACTGAAACACATGACCTTTGGGAGAAATAGTCATTTGATTCATTACCATTAACCTACCGCTGTAACAATGACTATTTGTCCCTGTAGTCATGGGTTCGAGTCACGGTAGGCTTGATAAGTTCCAAAAATATCTAATTTTCATACACTTTTCATGGCAATTATCCTATGTAAAATGCGAAAACCAACTTAATTCAACACTTTTTAGATAAATTTTGTGTGTTTGAATAATATATATTTTGATCACCTCTTATCCCAATTTTCTTTGAGTTTCGTAAGAAATTGGATCACAAAGAATGCTTAGGCTTGAAGAAAGAAAGCTTATGTCACCTTGAAGAAATGAAGCCAAAATAGATGACACATGTGTGCTTAAAACTATGCAAGTAAGGTGTATGCTTAAACTTAAGCATGAATAAGCAACTCGGTCTTGGTTTGGAGAAATTAAAGTCAAAGAAATGATGCTCTCAAAGATGTTCAGCCAAGCACAAAGTTGTCCAGCCAAACACCAAGTACCAGTCTAAGTCAATCAGGCTGCTCCACCAAGCAGCTGAGCATGCACCAAGACAAGCAGGTTGCTAAAGCAGGCAGTTTGAGCATGCACCAGGACAGACAGGCTGCTCAAGCAGGCAACTGAGCATGCACCAGGTCAGCGAGGCTGCTCAAGCAGGCAACTGAGCGTGGACCTCAAGCTTGCACTGAACTGTTTAGAGTTAGATGACATCTTCTCAATCAAACCTCAAGCTTGTAAAGAGGTCATATCTCCGAGTGATATTCCTCTCCATGTTATTCAGACCCTCATAGAAATATTGTAAGATGAGTTGTTCATATATTTGATGATGTGGGCAGCTTGCACATTGCCTCTTGAATCTCTCTCAATATTCATATAATCCTTGTGGATGTAGTTGTCTGATTCCAGAAATATATTTTCTGATTGCAGTGGTTCTAGAGGCAGGAAAGAATTTTTTAAGAAAGATCCTCTTCAGGTCATCCTAGCTAGTAATGGAACCAGGGGCCAAGTAATACAACCAATATTTTGTAGGGTCCACAAGTGAATGTGGGAAGGCCTTCAGACATATGTGACCCTCTTGGATATCACGAGGTTTTGTAGTGGAACATACAATGTAGAACTCCTTAAGATGCTTATGAGGATATTCACCTACAAGTCCATGAAACTTCAACAACAAATGGATTAGTCCAGTTTTGAGCACAGATGGTACATCCTCGTTGGGATACTTGATACAAAAGCTTTTGTATGTGAAATCAGGTGCAACCATCTCCCTTAATGTCCTCTCACGTGGGACTTTTAGTGGTTCAACCATATTTTCAGAGTACATAACAGAATGCACAGAAATAACATAATGCACAGAAACAATAGAATTAGTATCACTATCAGGTAGATTAACACTAAGATGAAAAAACTCACTATCTAAATTTAAATTCCTAACTTTTCTAACCAACCTCTGAAATGTTCTATCAATTTTAGGATTTATTGGGTACAAAGAACTAGGATTCCCCCTAGTCATGTATTAAATACAACAGTAACAACCATGTAGGGCCGTAAGTAAAATACATGTTAAATTTCAGTGATCAACCAAAACTTTGCCTCCATGAATTCCTAATACCATACGAAACATCTACAAAAGGTTTCAGGACAAAACTCAAAGCCTAACCAATTTAATTAAATACAACAAATTCAAAACAATTGGAAAATAAAACTTGTAAAATAAGATAGAAATAGTAAAACGAATCTTTTTGGATTTTCAAGGTGGGTTCTACATATGAAATATGTAGATAATTAATCCTTTGATTTTTCTACCCCAAATGCATTTATAATATGTCCAATTCTGATTAACGGTTCCAAAGTTATGCCCAAAATAGAAAATTAACTACAAAACTAGTCACTACTTGTTTATATCTCACAACCAGCAACAAGGTGACTGGCTATGGTGTATCCAACATTCAATATGTGATGAAAGAAGTGTGGAAACAAAGTTTCATGCAAAAATTCCAACCACAACTATATTAACCAACATACACCTGAATCAACCAACATGCAAATGGCTAAATAAGACAGCAAACAACAAACAATGAATAGAACATGTAGTTTTTGAAACCCAAACATAATGGTTATTCTAAGACACACAGTAAACTATACTAAGAACCTTTGACAAGAACCGATAATCCCCGGCAGCGGCACCAAATTTGATTGAGGCTGTACCCGATGCAAATAATATAATAATTAAAAACTACAGTACTAGGAGGTGACTCCTAGGTCGTTTCCCAAGGATTATCTTTCAAGCGAAGCTTCAAACACCTTATACTGACACACACACAAGGTGTTTTTTTTGTTGGATGGTATGAAACATAAGAAATTTCAGAAACAATAGTAAATAAGCAATGTGACAAAATGGTTAAATCCTTTTGGTTCGTTTGTTCACAACTCAATCCTCGGTTTTAAAAGATTATTTTTAGATTCCAACCATTAAGTTCCGAATTTGTTGAGAATCAAATAAATAAGAGATAATCAATTCAAAATTCCAAAACATAAGCCTCTAACTAAGCGAAATCAGCATAAGCATAAAATGATTAACAAATTCACACAAACTAAGCATTCATGCACTAGAGAGTAAATCAACTAAGTGAAGATAAAATCAGAAATCAGTTTCTAAGCAATGGAATTAAGAAAACCCTATTCAGAATAAAATAGAAGAAATCAACAATAAAGAAACCAAAAATGAATTTAATAACAAAACCTCAAGAGTTGTGATACATTACCGATGGAATCTAGTCTACAAGTTTAGCATTCCATTGAGTGGAAGAACAAACTGAAAATGAAGAAGATGAATGAAAATCGAAAATGCTTAGCAACCCCTAGCAGATCAAAAGAGGGGGAAACCGAAAATGCTTAGCAACCCCTAGCAGATCAAAATGGGCCGTAAACAATGGACCCAAAACTAAAACCGAATTTTACAAATAAAAACTCCTAACATAAAAATAGAATCTTTACTTCAACACACATCCTCCACTTCCATAATGCCTAAAATACTAATGGTGCCAAATATGATTTGAAAATCATGATGGATTTAATCAGGCCAAATAATTCCAAATAAACTCATTTTAGGAATATTAGTTCAATAAAGTCTAAAACACTAAACCATTTGAAACAAAGTCAATTAGGCACCAAAAAGCATCAATCATGCCAAATTAAGGTTATGAATAGTGTGTAATATATTGTTCATCACCAGCTTTGGTCAATTCTCCTTGTACATATAGGTGTATTCCTCTTAAACAAGACTTATACATCTTAATAGCATCAAAATGAGTCTCATAAGTAATTGTTGCAATCTCCTAACATGGATACAACACTAGATAATCCTCCAACACCCAAAAACAACTCTGCATCCAAAACAATCATTTTACCCATAACCATCGATGCATAAACTTCATCCTTATACCTAAAATTGCTATAAAATTCCCAAATTTGCAAAGGATATATTTTACCTTTTAATTCCAGAAACTTGTTCGCTCCTTCGGTTTCCAAACCATCCGGGAACTCGAATACTGGGTCGACTAGCCATGCCGCATCTGCATATCGGATGTATGTTTGCTTTTATACCTAAAACTTGGCTAGACGAGCTTCTTCGAGTATAGGAGAGTAGTAGGGATCATTGCGATTCCTTCTTCCACCTTGAGTAGAAGAGGAGCCTTTTTCCGTGCCTCTAGAATGTTTAGTAGTGTGATTCACTCACAATGAACGTGGTTCACTCATGATTTTAGTAATGGGCAAGATTAATCGATTGAATAATTGATTTTTTGTATTTTGGGATTTAGGGTTCTAAGAGAATGAGAAATTAGGGATTTTAGATTTTGTAGAAATTTTAGGGATTGTAGGAAGGTGGACGTATGGTTAGTGTTCAGATTTGCTATTGATTAGGTTAGGAACACAAAATTTGAGAAGAGATTCAGAAGGGGGAAAGCATAGAGGATTTAGGATTCTAAAATTAAAATGATCTAGAATGACACATTGAAACTGATATACTACTACCGTTGATCGATTATTTGCAGTGGTTAATCGATTAACTAACTTCAAATTTTCAATCTTTTAGAATTTTGAGCCAAGGTAATCGATTAAGTAACACATTAATTGATTAAACAATTTAAATTTTTCAATTTTCAAAATACTGAGCCTGGGTATTCGATTAAGATGTGCATTAAGCGATTAAAAGCAAGATGAAAATTTTTATTCTGGTTACTAGAACTCGAATTAATCGATTAAGATACATAACAATTGATTATTGACAGAACTAACTCAAATTTCAATGCAGTTTAGAGATTTCTAGAGTATGTAGAGATGTCATTTCTAAGATACTAACCTGAAGATGTATGACACACTAAAGAAACACAAAAACATTCAGGAAGACAATTTTAGCATAGGAAAACATGCATTCATAACATATATCACTTATAAGCATATATTATAGATCACGCAAGGCATACAATTCCCTAAAGCAACTTAATTTATATATTTTTCATCAAGTATGCCAAGTTCTCTACGTAAAACAAAGAATGTATCCCGTGGAAGTGGTGAAAATATCAGGAAATTTCTTCGAGGTTTCAACAAATTCAAGTATGCAATCAGCTTTTTAAACATGATCTCTTAAGATGTGATGTCTAATCTCAATATGCTTAGTTCTAGAATGCGGAATGGGTTTCTTTGATAGATTTATGGCACTAGTGTTATCGCGTTTTGTTGGTATTTTCACAAGTTTTAAACCAAAGTCTAATAGTTGTTGCTTCATCCATAATATTTGAGCGCAACATATGTAGTGGCAATATATTCCGCTTTGGTGGTAGACAAAGCAACATATACTTGCTTCTTACTATGCCATGATACTAAAGAGCTGCCCAAAAGATGGAAAGTTCCACTAGTACTTTTACTGTCCAACTTGTATCCCTAGAAGTCAGAATCAGAATATCCTATAAAGGTTAATGAGGCATCCCTAGGATACCATTAACCCATAAACAATGTTCCTTTAAGATACTTCGTAATATGTTTAACAGCATTAAAGTGAGATTTCTTAGGTGAAGCATATACATCACATGCATCGAATTTGGAAGGAAGATAATATAGTAGCGAAAACGAAAAATCTTTAAAAGCGACATGGCAACAACGACTAAGAATGTACTTGGAACGAAGGTGATAAGTGCCAAACATACCTAAAAATCATACACTTTTATGGCACTTATCTTAAGCATAATTGAGAAAAACCAACTTAAAACAATATTTTTTGTATAAAATATCACAATTTGGTATATTTGTGTTTGTATTGCCTTTTTATGTATTTTGTAGGAAATAAAATGAAGAAAATAAGAGAAAAGATTCATGGTCAAAAAGCAACAAAAGTCAAGAAAATCAAGGTGCTCAACCAGGCAGCTGAGCATGGAACAAGCCCTACTGAGCTGACTTGGCCACCTGCCTGACCTGGCCACCTGCCTGACCTCGACCAAACTTCTCAACCAGGCAGCTGAGTAGACTTGCTTAGCCGCTCAGCCTAGCACCAGACTAAGCATGGCACGGTCTGAAATATGCTTGACACGGTCAGACACGAGCTTCGCACAAGACCAAACTGCTGACCAAGCTGCTCAACGGTCCTACCAAGCTGCTCAGCGGAGAACTAGACTCCTGGCCAGATTAGCAAACACCAAGCCACTTCCCAGTCAACACGGTCAGAAGCTGCTGAACAAGCAGCTCAGCGGTGAAGCAGGTGCGCTCGGTGGTGCTTACCAGACTTGACTTAACCATCCAGCAAACCATGAAGTCATCCATGACCTCACCTCAAATAGCCCACCATAAGCTTTTCAGAAGTAGCTCACAATAGTTGGTCTCATAGCCCACAACTGGCTTTGGTGAGTCATACACAAAGGTGACTAAGCTACTTGGTCAAGGGACCAAACCCATGCTGAAGGGTTTGGTCAGCTGCTTAGTGGTCCAGCTAAGCAGCTCAGCGGTCTGGCATGGGGCCTATAAATAGAGGCCAATTACTTCGAGCAAAACAGATTGGAATACACCATTTCTTCATAAAATCCTCTCAAAAACACTTCAAGGCCAGAATTCTCTCATCTAGGAATTCTTTCTTCATTTCTTTGTTTAGAATTTTCATTTTCAAGTAATTCTTTGTAATTTTTAGTTAGAATTCAAGAGGAGAAAAGGAGAAGACAAATGAGATACAAAAATCAATTTTGTACTCTCATTTGGAACTCAAAATCATCCAATCCTTGGATGGATAGCTCATGCTCCTAAACATTTTCTTTTGAACAAGGTTATGTAATTTCTACTTCTTCTTAATTTACAAAAGTTTGGATTTTAATCATTCAAGTTGGTGCTTTGGTTAATATTATTTGTTTGAGAAGTAATTAATGCTATTTTTAGATTGATCACCTAAAAAATGAGTTCTCAAGTCAATAAAATTACTTTTCTCAAACACTTAACAAATAAACTAAGAAGTAGTTGTACTACTTAGTTTATTTGCCAAGTTAAGCATGCTTTTCTTAAGATCTT
>NW_017727795.1:133441-133751 GCF_001865875.1 Lupinus angustifolius | reverse complement strand
TTCCACAAAACCGAGATGATATTCAAAGGTACTTAATAATTATGTAATAAGTAATTGCTTCGATACCATTATACTGGCGTTAGAATTTATTATAACAAAGTCGAGACGAGGCAAAGAAGGAATGACTTATTCGCATGATTATTAAGAAAGTAAGTTGTAACTGGAATATTCTTGAAACCATTATACCAGCGTTGAAATTTATTTCAACAAAGCCGAGATGGCGAACAAAGAGTAAAACCGAGTTCTCTTACTTACAAAAGGAACATAACGAAAATAAGAGTATTAATCTTTCAACAAATTGACACTGCTG
>NW_017727795.1:100840-133341 GCF_001865875.1 Lupinus angustifolius | reverse complement strand
CCTATAAATAGAGGTCATTTCCTTCGAGCAAAAAAGAGAGTAATACACCATTTCTTCATAAAATTCTCTCAAAAATACTTGAAGGCCAGAATTCTCTCATTTAGGAATTCTTTCTTAGATTAGAGTTTTCATTTTCAAGTAAGTTTTGTAATTTTTAGTTTAGAATTCAAGAGGAGAAAAGGAGAAGGCAAATGAGATACAAAATTCAATTTTGTACTCTCATTTGGAACTCAAAAGCATCTAATCCTTGGATGGATAGCTCATGCTCCTAAACATTTTCTTTTGAACAAGGTTATGTAATTTCTACTTCTTCTTAATTTACAAAAGTTTGGATTTTAATCATTCAAGTTGGTGCTTTCGTTAATATTATTTGTTTGAAAAGTACTTAATGCTGTTTTTAGATTGATCACCTAAAAATTGATTTCAAGTCAATAAAACTACTTGTTTAAAACACTTAACAAATAAACTTTGGAGTAGTTGTACTATTTATTTTCCAAGTTAAGCATGCTTTTCTTAAGATCTTACATTCATCACTCATTCAATATTATAGTCACCAATGGTTAGGGTGTGACAACCTAATCTCTTTTATGGTCGTAGTATTGTTTAAGTGATGAATATAAGTGTTTATGATTCTACCATTTTAGGATATACACTAAAAGGAGGATTTCAGACCTTGGTGTTTGGGGTTAACCAAAGTAAAACATAAGAACTTGTCTAAGTAGTTCAAACTCACAAGAAGTTGAGAACTATATTTTTCTTATTCAAAAAGATATTGTCTCCTCAAGAATTTGTGAATACTTAGTTTATTTTTCTTGTTGATTTAGTTATGTGCAAATAAAACCGAAAAACCATCAAAATATGTTTAAACCATTATTTGTCCTTTAACATGTTTATATGATTTATTTTATTAGGCAATTCCTTGTGGTTCGACATAACCCTATACTATACTACAATTGAATCTTGAAAGAGGTGTAAATTGTAAAATAGTAAAGTGTTATCAATAAATTTATTTGTTGAAAACACCTTTTAATATACAAAAGTGATGAAACTAACTTACTAACTTTTATTTATTGTTATTTACTTTCCGCATTTTATTTATTCTTTAATACCAACCTTCCTTAAGGAAGAAGTTTGGTTTGTTAATAAAATGAACCCGAAAGGGAGTAAATAAATAAAAGGTCACCTAAATTTATTATTCTTTTGTTCTTTAATTATTTATTTGTATCTAACAACTAACTATTCATCACTTTTATATATTAGAATATCATTAAATCGGTGTTGGAATTTATTCCACAAAACCGAGATGATATTCAAAGGTACTTAATAATTATGTAATAAGTAATTGCTTCGATACCATTATACTGGCGTTAGAATTTATTATAACAAAGTCGAGACGAGGCAAAGAAGGAATGACTTATTCGCATGATTATTAAGAAAGTAAGTTGTAACTGGAATATTCTTGAAACCATTATACCAGCGTTGAAATTTATTTCAACAAAGCCGAGATGGCGAACAAAGAGTAAAACCGAGTTCTCTTACTTACAAAAGGAACATAACGAAAATAAGAGTATTAATCTTTCAACAAATTGACATTGCTGTCAGGACGATTTGTTGAGAGAATAAAACTCCCAACTAAAATAAAATAAACACCGAATAACGCTTTCAACAGAAGGCAACAACCAGAAAAATAACCGACATAAGAGCCAAAAGCCTAAGCTTAGTTCAAGGCGGATACCTTGGCTGTTATACCAAGATGAAATTATAGGTTTGAGTAGAACGATATCAGAGAATGCTCAAAATAGTAAATTGTATTGATAATAATGAGCGTTGCAAGTTCTATG
This sequence comes from Lupinus angustifolius, assembly GCF_001865875.1. NCBI lineage: Eukaryota > Viridiplantae > Streptophyta > Magnoliopsida > Fabales > Fabaceae > Lupinus > Lupinus angustifolius. The sequence goes on along the minus strand of NW_017727795.1, from coordinate 131,500 downwards.
AAAAAGAAATCGAAGAAGATGAATACAATAATTCTTAACCATCCACGAAATAAGCTATCTTTAAACTTAACCACTGTGAACAAAAGGAAATTAACAAGAGTGAATTGACATAGAGAGTGAAGGATAAGCAATTTGTGTCCAAGAAGATAAAAATGAAGAATATTTAATTGAATTAAGAGTGAATTAAATTGTAGTTGTTGGTTAATAAGGGCTCTAATTTCACTAGAGGGTTGAGTAGGTGATTCAAGTAACAATTTAAAATCAATTCGAGTATAAAAGATAATATCAAATCTATTGGGTTTAATCTATTAAATAGTTGTTTAATCAATTAACAGAAAGGTTTAGTTAATTGATTAACCTGGTGGTTTTTTTTGAATTTGTTTTTGTTATTGATGAAGCAAGAAAGTAGTGATGAATCTAATCTAATATGCACTTAAATAGATTACTGAAAGTGATTAACAAAGCAAATTCACTTATACAATTATCTCTATATGAATATAATCAAATATATCGAAAATACAATAATTGCATGTGAGTAAAAGAGTATGGAAAGACAGAAGATAACACATAAGTAAAACTTAATAAACATATCTTTGTTTATATTCCCTTATTCATTTTTTAATGCAATTTTGAATATCCTAATGAAGTGACTATATTACTAAATTTTATATTACTTTAATTGAAGATAATTGAATATTTTGAAATTTAAAATATGTTTTATCGATATAATTCATGAAATACATATAAAAAGGAAATTTAATGGCAAGAAGTTCATCAAATATTTGGGAAAAGCTAGATCAAAATGAATTTTCTATGGTCAAGGGATGATATGCAATCTCAAAACGCAACATTTGGTAGAAGGTTAGATGCATTTCCTCGAAGTATATTAATCACTCAGACAATGGGCGTGAGATATATCCTGTCAAGGGCAAAAGTATATGACTAGTTTAAATAAGCTACTTAATTGGGTTTTTGTTGTATGAAATATGTATAATCAATTATTTATATCATTGTATTGGTTGTTTGTTTATTTTAACTTTAAATTATAATAATCATCAATTAATAATTAATTGACATCGAATGTTGAAATTAAATATACTAAAATCAACTTATAATCTAATTTTAAAGAGAAATTAACAATGTAACTTATTGGATTTGACTAAATTAATTCATAATATCATAATAAAATGATGAACTCAAATCCTAAAAATATAATCTCTCTAATGTAAAGTTATATTATCTACCTTCTCTATACTCAACTAGTTAGGAATCTTTTATAGTGGATCACCCTTTATCATAATAATATAAAATTATTGAGTTGTTGTTATTTAAAATAATAATAGCATCATGGTTTTATTTATATAAAATTTGAAAACATTTCTATATTTAATAAAAAATTGCAATTCAATATATGACATGCTTCACATAGGTTCAAAATACGTTTTCTATGCATTTACCACTTCGTTCCTACCAACATAGGAACAAATGGAAAAATAAACAAAAAGGAAAAACCGTTTTAATTCACTGCATTTTTATCACAATTGTAGTAGGCAATTTTAAATTCTTATCATGTACTCCATTTTTTTTATATTTAATTATTATTATTATTATTTTCAATTGTTTCCTAGATTTATATACTGTTATTATATATGAATTTTTTAAATTATATGTATAATCTTAAATATGTAAAGAAAATGAATGAAGGGAGTATTATTTTAACTTTGATTTGGGGGAATGCTTTTAACATTTTTTTCATATCTTTGTGAGGCTAATGTAGTACTCACATCCAATAACATTTAATTCTTTGGAAATGGTAATTTCTAAGAGTATCAAAGTGCATTATAGTAATTCTAATTATAAAATACATTTTAGAATGTTCTCACGATCCTTTTTATAAGATATTTTACATATTCTAAGCAATATTTATTATTTTTATCCATTTGCTACAATTAATAGTTGTGATTATTGTAACACTCCAAAAATTACTATAAAACTCTTGCTCAAAATGGGTAAAAAATTTTTTGAATAATGAAGCTATATAAAATTTATTTCCTTATATTTGTTTCATTTTCGGAACATCACTTTAAGTAACGTACAATACGGAAAATAAAAAACCATTACTTAATGGACCAAAAATAAATCAATATAACTTTGAATAATACTTCATTAGAATATTAGAAAATGTTGGTGCAAAATAGAAGGCGAAATACTAATCGTCTCTCAAATAAAACTACTCACAAAATAAATATTAAAAAGCAAAATAGAGATAGAAATAGCTCATAGCGGCTAGTCCGAGCGTCTGCGGGTGTGCTGGAACACTCGCTTGGGTCCTTTTCCATCGGAGGAGAGGTTGACAACCTCAATGGAGTCCTCGATGTTGATCAACTCCACACAGTCATCCTCTTCAGCTGCTAGCTCCTCTTCCTCTGCCTCCATCTCCTCCTCTGGAACATAGGACAAATGCTGCAAGGGAGTCACCACCATAGCATCTGCCTGGAGGTCTGGCATCGTGCACCGAGCTGCTCTCCTCCATACTGGGGAATTGATCATGTCGTTCCATGTTTGTCGCCTCCTAGAAGGGCCTGCAACATCTGGTCCCCAAAGGGTCATAGATTGAGTCGACAACATAGTAGGTGCCGACCTCCGAGGTGGCAAGGTAAAGGAAGCCTCCAACTCCTCGTGATGGTAGGGAAAGCGCATGGAAGATCCATCACATAACACCTCTATCTCTACGACACGAGGGCTTATGTAGGTATAACGATTTCTCTCAATCCTCCATGTCCCTCCTGGGACATCGAGAAGCTGTAACTCTGAATCTTAGCAGAACGATCCATCTGAACAAAACATGAATAGAAGATAAGCAGAAAGAAGAGGGAGTAACACATCTAATGAACATTACTCATTGACGACGTGAAATTACACATAATATTACATTCAGACATACACACATAACATACACAATATATATATATCACATACATGAATGCAAATGATGAATGACGTTATGCCTGAAACCATTTGGATCAATATCCATGAGCTTAATGTATTAATGCTATGTATGTTTCATCCATCCTTACAACAATATCCTCCAAATAAACTATTCGGAAATAACCGAGAGTACAAGTCCCATAACAAGCCGATTTGAATGCACCAAACTATTCCTCGCAAGGATATATGATCGATTTGTTCCAAAGAACTATCCATGTCAGGACGGTGTCGTATCAAACACTTTATGGGCACCCTTCTCATGGATCCTGATTGCAAAGAGGGCTTGTTAGAGATCGTCTAGTTTGCACTATGAGAACTGTCCGATCCAACAGAAAACTTCATCTAGGAATACAAGGGACTCGTCTCACCTAGACTCACCCTCAAGACTATATTGATGAATCACTGCCATCGCCTTCTATCTCAACATCTCAGAGCTCGTTTGTCTCCCATAAATTTCCTCTCCACTACTTCATTATCCATAATGAGTATGCACACTAACCGAGGTTAGCCAATTAATCTTTTAATCATTATTTTATATGATCGGCCCAACCTAAGACATCTCCCAAAGGAATGCTTCATGTGGGACCCGATCTTACGTCATCACGTAATAGAGGAATAACATCCTTACCACTACGAACCATCACTGACTATCCTGGACGGCCATATGGCCAAGCCTCTTATGGTTAGGCGACCTCGCTGCATGGTATCATGTAATCCTTTTTGGGCATCGCCCTAATCACGACATCATAGTCGGAAACCTTGCCCTAAATAGGCGCAAGAACAAAGGTACTTGTATAAGTTTGTCGATTTTGGGCACCAGACTCAATCATCTGTGTCGCAGTCTTTCCCAAGTGTAAATACACTTCACACCCAAGCTAGGGCTATTTCCTAAGCAATCAAACAATCAGAAACAGTCAAAAATATTGTATGTCTCTCAAGTGACGAACTCATCAAAACATACTCAATTTTCTTCCCGATTCTCGCCCAAGCGAGGGACTGTCGCTCAAGTGACAAATCCATCAAAAATTAGTCAAAATACTTGTTTGGTCCTCGCCTGGGCCAGGTACGATCGCCCGAGCGCCAAAACCGCCCAAAATAGGTTGTTTGGCCCTCACCCAAGCGAGAAATGCTTGCCCAAGCGATGGATTTCTCACCCAAGCGCCAATTGGGACCATTCTACTCTGCTTCACCCTCGCCTCGCCTAGGCGAGGTGGACCTGTTACCGGGACAATTTTCCTCACCCTTTTGGGCTACGGATCAAAACTCTCCATTGTTTTTAATCCCTATGCATTTGAGTTTCTCGAGTGGTGTTCCTTCACGGATAACTACCCCAATACTTGATATTTTAAGCTATCCGAAGCATACAACTTAAGAAAGTATCTGTACAAAATCCATGCACGCAAATATTTGATTAAGTACGGGTTTTCTTAATACGCAAATGTAACTCCAAACTTTTTAGATAGTTTAGGAGATTTGGGTGTCATATTCGGACACCATTATGTCTCCATGTATTCTCCCTCACCTTAGGTTGTCATGTGCTTAGTTTCCTTTATGAGAGAGTGGGTTGATTGTCCAACTTCGAAACTAAACACACAAAAACAATTTAGTGATATATGAATCAATTTTACATGATAACTCTAAAGCAAAAACATTGTTTAACACTTTAATCCATTTATGAAATCAATGACTTTCATCAATCTGGTCCAAGATTCATATTTTTTAATCATCCTTTATCCTCGAAAGTCTTGTTCCCAATTTCAAATGTTTTCCTAGGTAAGTTTTTAATAAAGTTTACACTTTTATCACCTCATAGATTTATATTTTCATGGAGACTTTTTAAGCCATACTTCACCATTTTAAGGTTAGTTTCTTAATCCAAGTCCACACTTTTTAAATCTATATCTCCCAAGTTGATCTTACTACTTTAAAGTAAGTCATCTTAAGTAGATTCTATATTTTGCATAATAGGTTTTCATGGTCATTTCAACACCTTCTTGATAGTGTTGATCTCATACTTAAACAACATTTAAAATCAACATTTCTTAAGTTACACTTACCACTTTAAAGTAAGCTTACTTATTAATGTTCATCCTATAACAAATCCACCATCCATTACTTCATAACACTTTAAGTTTATAAAGTCAAGACTTTTATAAGCCATCTTTTATCCCAAATCATTACTTGAACTTGGAAGTCAAAGAATATCATTTACTAATCAAACTTTTACTCATAATATGTTAAAACAACACTTTTTCACAAAACTCATCCATAAACATTTTGGATTTCAAAGCTAGAAACTAAAATCTTCCTAAACACATATAAGCCATGATTTAGACCTAATGCTAAGGAAAGTTTTGATCTTTCAATTTATCATTAAACACTTTAAAGGTTCCTTTGATAAAAAAATCATCTCCTTTGAAACAAAATCAAACCTCAACATTAAAAATATACTATTCTAAACTTGTCCAAGGCTATGGTTTTTCAAGCCAAAAACAAGTGGAAAAGTCCAAACTTTGCATGGTTAGGAAAAATCCTTAAAGGTTCATTTGATATATAACCATCACCTTTAACCATTTTCAAATAACAAAAAGCATATGAACTTTCTAAACATTAAAAACAGTCCCATGAACACAAAGAGTTCATGGTTTCAAAGTAACTTTCTAAGTTCAAGAAAACATCTATTTGGAGTTTTGAACATAAAAAGAGTTAGGATGATTATTAGAGAATTTCAACGGTTGAAAATGTTCATAACATATATTTAAACATCATACTAAAATTTTATAAACATCTAATGGTTTGATCTTAAGAGATGAAGAAATCAAAATGAAGAACCATGAAGAGCTACCTTGAGAGTTCTTAGAAAATGCAAAGTGAAGAAAGAGTTTGAAAATGCCTAGGGTTTCTCCTAAGCTAGGGTTGACTCTTTTAAAGAAAATAAATCATATTTTGGAGTGGGGAAAGACCAAAGGTACCTTCCAAAAAGTTGATTGTACAAGAGGTAGATGAGTGATTTAAGGGATTTGGTGTAAGAGGATATGTATTTTTGCTTGTTTAACAAGCAAGCCTCTTACATGAAAGTGATGTGACCTTTCCAGCGAAACATTCTCGAATAAACCATGCCTGAGTTTTTTCAACTAATACTCGGTCGAATATTATAAATCTCACGATTTCGGTTTACGGGTAGAACTTCGAAACACAAAATTTGGAGTGAAAAATATTTAGAAATGCGTTCTAGATGAACTTGATATATATCTGGACTCAAAATAATATTTCGAACCCGGTGGCGCAATCAAAATTCAACTCCGTGGAACTCAAAAACACGTTATTGGACTGAATTCGGGCTAATTTGGGTCCGACAGCAGCTCAAAAACCTTTCGTCACATAAAAGTATGAACATTTACCACAAAATATAAAATCACAAAACAAGACTAACACTCAACTATGGTTAAACCTAAATCAATGTCGATTAATTTCTAAAATTAATCGTTGATAAAATAAGTAATTAATAAAACATATACAGAAAACTCTACTTTTTTGTTATTGAAATTATAAATTGACGAAAAATGTTAAATACAAATATGATTGTAATGTTATAATATTTAAAAAAATCAACAAAACTAAATATTTCTATTGGTATCTATAATTTAGTTAGAACTCTCTTATAATAAGAATTAGAGTATCATTTCATGAAGTTTTGAAGCATTTCTGTCACTATATTTTCTATATAAATGAGTGTTATCACCTTCCACTTCTATCCTTATGTTACGCAAATAAACATTAAGATCAAAGAAATTTTATTGAAGTTGTCTAGTGTTTGTGGGAGATGGCTAAGCTTACTTCAATGCAAATTTTCACCCTTTCCCTTTTGCTTGCAGGTTTACTCTTGATAGTTTCACAATATCTACTTTCTTAATAATTATCTAATTTGTAAAACTAATGAAACGGTTAATCATAAATGCTATTTTTGTAATTGATGGGAAACTTTAGGTGTTTTATATCACGTAATATCCATACTTTATTTTATAAAACCAAAACTTGTTATGTGTAATCGTATAGAAACACTTGTTTTTAAATTTTAATGGCTTGTTTCTTACGTTATCATTTGGGTTGTTTTTGTTCATTCTAACTTTGTTATTGAATTTTAAGCTATTTTCATGATAAGGGAAGTAGTTGCTGAACCAAAAAGATGTCGGATCGTGTTGAATCCAAGTGGTTGGGATCTTCCAACATGTTGACAGGATTATCATACCATATATCCAGGCAATGTAGTGTGGTAAACCTAAGTTCTAAAAAATTTAGTAACTACATGTGAGGTGAAAAAACAAGAGCAAAGTGAGAGTTAATAATTTAGAGATGAAAAGACGATGATTTTGGGTTTCATTGCAATTGGAGATAAAAGATTCAAAAAGACTTTGCTTAAAAAACGATAAACACCCTTAAGTACCCTTCATGATTAAGGATGGAAAGTGGACTTAGTTGAGAGCATATGGTTAATCACCTACTTGAAATTATACTAATATTTTGGGCTTTGCTTGTTGATTTCTACAACACATACAATTTTCTATTTTTATGTTATTGAAAAAATGGAATTGCTTTCGTAGTTTTATCTAAAGATAAATAAATATGATTTTCTAGACGAGTCATAGATCTTTTAATGTTTATCCAATACGTTTATAATTTTGTTTTATTTCAAAAACAATTTAATTTATTGGTTATCTTGTAGTGAAGTAAATCTTTAACTTCTAAGAGTTAGGTTTGTTTCAAAAATATATTTTAAGATATAAATTGCACTATATTATATTATTAAAGCATTCACATATTTTTGAATGCATAGTAAACTTGCATTAAATATAATTTGTGAGTATTCATTTGTTTATAATAATTTACAAAATAACACCTCCTATATTATTTATTTTGATAACATGTTTATCTTCTCTTTAATTTTAATTTGAGTAGTAATGTTATCATAACATTTTATAATAAAATATATTCAGCATATTATCTTTTGATCATTTATCCATAACTCTATAATATTTATCTTAATTTTTAATATTTTCAATCATTTTATCCCTTTGATAATTTATCATCATAAACATAATACTTATCCTAAATTGCATTTTTAACAATTCTTAAAGTGAACTTCCCTTCCAATTTTTAATTTCATTTAAAATAAAGTTAAAAATTGCATTCTAAAATTAAAAAATTAACTCAATAATAGTGAGATAGCATCCCAAAATATTTTCTCCCCACAAATTTTCATTTTATTTTAAAAATAAAAAGATTTTAATTGGCGTTATATAATGGACAAATTTCATTTTTATATAACAACACATGTGGGCTATACATTAGTTTGTGGGGCTTTATTATTTGCCTAATAATGAAAACCTTTAATATTTATATAAAAACACATGTCATTCTTGTTATATTTTGGGACTTTATATTAAGCAAACAATTATTTTACCACATGTGGGTAATGTAATAGTTTTTGAATTTTTTTATAAACTCACCATAAAATTTCTACCCAAAAAGAGCATTACATGTACGTTAAATTAATAGAAATATCTCAATAGTATTCTACAAATTTACATCATTTTTAAAAGATCTTTCTAGACATACCGATAGCAAACTTACACCTAGTATTCAAATTTAATTTTTTTTTAACATTTACACATTTGATTCTAAATAACATATCAAATATTTTAATTGATTTTGACATTATTAAGAGGGATTCCCTGTTGTTTTCAACATGTGTGAAATCACTCATATACATGATTAATATGTATGAAAATAGTTTTTCTTATTTGTAAGTAAAATTATATATGATGTAAGAACATACAATACATGATTTAGAAATAGATGAATCTTTTATGCACAAAAGTCATGTATGCCTAATGCAAATGCATGAGTCTTGCTTATCATGTATATACTAAGATGGAATACCTCAACCTATATGATTTTCATTTTAGACTTTTTGTGAGACTTCTATCTTGGGTTTACCTAACGTAAACTCAATACTAGGCAAGCATATTAGGACTCTAAACAAATAAAGTAATCATAATCTCTATGACGTTGACCTTGAGTTTTTGGCATGTTGTTTGTTGGTGATGTGTAACACGTGAAAAGGAGGAAAGAGAATGGAAAGAAGAATCTGTTATGGACAGAGAAAAGAAAAAGGAAACCGTTATTGAGGAGGGACACGTGGCAGAAAAGCAGGGAGTAGAGAACGTGTGGAGAAGCACACACACAAAAAAGAGGAATGATAAATGGAATGATTACATTATGAATAGCAAGCATTGAGTGTGATATCTTCTGTCTGAACTCTAGGAATTGATTCTACCATTCCTGCACTATACTCTTATTTCCTTATAATTCCTTCTATTTTATACTTTGCTGTAACAACCTTGAATTCATCAATTCAAGAGCTATAACTCCATTTAAATATTTTTCTTCTCTTATTGCCTTGTGTTATTCCTTTCCATCATTGGACAATCATATGGATCAGATTCAGAGAGCATTACAACAATTTTACTTAACACTTCTCATGTTGATGGAAGTGACTCGAACTCATGAACTTCATTAGTAGCGCAAGATAATATGAATTTACCAGTCAGAGAAATATCTCTTGGATTTTCTCACTTTGATGGTACAACACTAGTGCTTGAATGGATCTTTAAGGCATAGAAGTTTTTCAGTTACCATAACACCTCAGATGCATCTCGAGTAGACATTGCGGCTATGAATTTGGATAAGGACATGGTACCATGGTTTCAAATGTTGCATATAATCTCTACTGTCAGTTCTTGGTTGGATCTTACTCGAGCAGTGGAGTCGCAATTCGGTCCTTCTCCTTATGATTGTCCAATGATGGAGTTGTTTAAGTTGACTCAAACATGTTCTCTTTCTGAGTATTATCTTAAGTTTATGGCACTAGCTAATAGATCTATAGGCTTAAATGATGAAGCCCTCCTAAACTGTTTTGTGGGAAGGGTTACAAAAGGAGATTACGCGTGATGTTGTAGCTATGGCCCCTCCTACATTATTCTGTGCTATGGCATTGGCTAGACTCTATGAAGAAAGATATACCCATGTAAATAAGGCGTTTAATTCGAATTACAATCACAAATACTCCCCTATTGCCACTCAGCCTAATGTTAATACTAATATGGGTGGTCCAAAATCTGCTGTTAATGTTAGGAATAATTTTTTGGGATTATTACCTACTCCATCGGGTCCACCATTGAGAAATTCGAATGTTAAGAGCATAAGCCCTGCAAAAATGCAACTTAGATGAGAAAAGGGATTATACTACTTTTGTATGAAAATTTTACTTTTAATCACAAGTGCCTTAATAGACAGTTGTTGTTCTTGCAAGTGGATGAAGATAATGGAGGGGTAGAGGTGCAAGAGAGTATTAGACAGGATGAACATGTCATTGACCACCACTTGTCCTTGAATGCATTAAAAGGTGGGTTGGGGATAGGAATGATTAGATTCTTAGCTCACATTAATTAGTTGCCTTTCACGGTTCTCATTAATGGGGGAATTTCTGATAATTTTCTTCAACCTAGAGTGGCAAAGTTACTCAAATTCGATGTAGAGCCTGCTCCCATGTTTAAAGTAATGGTGGGGAATGAGAATTATATGTCTGCTGAGGGATTAGTCCAAGAGATCTCAATTCATGCCCAAGGGAATGCTTTTTAGTTACCTATTTTTCTTCTGCTAATCTGAGGAGCTGACCTCATTCTGGGTGCAAGTTGGTTGAAGATTATTGGACCTTATATTGTTGATTACAAGACACTATAATTGAAATTTTTATGGCAAGGGAAGTTTACTTCTCTAAAAGGAGAACAAGACCTGATTCCTGCTCAAGCAGAACTTCATCATATGAGAAGAATGATACATACTAATGTTATAGTTGAGATTTATAGTATGCAAGTCAAGGGGAATGAGTTAAATCCTCTGGCCTTGAAAGAAATGCCTTAAGATATAGAGCCTGAATTAGCATTACTTTTGCATACTTATAGTGTGGTTTTCGCCACACTTGTGTCTCTTCCACCTTCAAGGTCTCATGATCACTCCATTCCCTTGATGCAAGGTTCTGACCCTATTAAGGTTAAACCTTACATATATCCTCATAGCCAAAAGGAGGAAATTGAAAAACTGATCCATTACATGCTGTAGTAGGGCATCATACAACCAAGCAAGAGTCGTTTCTCCTCTCCCATTATCTTAGTGAAAAAGAAAGATGGTTCTTGGAGAGTATACATAGATTATAGAGCCTCAATGCACTTACCATTAAAGATTCTTTCGCAATCCCAACTCTGGATGAACTGCTTGATGAGTTATTTGGTGCTTGTTTTTTTCTAAGCTAGACTTAAGATCAGGCTATCATCAGATCCTGTTGAATCTAGATGATAGATTCAAGACTACCTTTCGCACTCATCAAGGCCATTATGAATGGTTGGTCATGCCCTTTGGCTTGACCAATGCTCCAGCCACTTTTCAAAGCCTGATGAATGATATCTTCAAGGGTTTGTTGAGGAAATTTGTGCTTGTTTTTTGATGACATATTGGTCTATAGTTCCTCTTGGAAAGAGCACTTATTCCAATTGGAAGTAATCTTGAAAATTTTGCTGCACCATAAGCTATTTTCAAAATTCTCCAAATGTTCTTTTGGAGTTCAGAAGATAGAATACTTGGGACATACAATTTTAGGAGAAGGAGTTTCTATGGATACTATGAAGTTAGAAGCAATTCAACAATGGTCTCAACCTAATAATTTGAAACAACTTAGAGGTTTTTTTGGGCTTACTAGCTACTACAGAAGATTTGTCAAACGTTATGCTTCAATACATGTTCCTTTGTCGGATTTGTTGAAGAAGGACTCCTTCAAATGGTCTCAATCTGCATCACAATTATTTTTGAAATTGAAAGAAGCAATGACCACATCGCCAATATTAGCTGCTCCAAATTTTGTTGTTCCAGTCACCCGTGAAACTGATGCTTCAGGTTTTGGCATTGGTGCAGTTCTCATCCAAGACAATCATCCCATTGCCTTCTTCTAAAAAACATTGTCTCCAAGGATGCAAAAGAAATCTTCTTATGCTACAGAATTCTTTGCCATCACTGAAGCCTTAGCCAAGTTCAGACATTACTTATTGGGGCATAAATTTGTGATCAAAACTGATCAAAAAAGCTTAAAGGAATTGTGGGAGCAATCTTTACAAACTCCTGAATAGCAACAATGGCTACCAAAGTTTTTAGGTTATGATTTCTACATCCTATATAAATCTGGCAAGGACAATATTGCAGCTGATGCTTTGTCTATAAGTTTATGCATGGCTTGGTCACAACCTATAAATAATTGGCTAGAAGAGAGTTGAGGGAATTACAAGCTAGAGATGCTCAAATACAATCTCTACTTAAAAATGTTGCAAATGACCACAAGAGGAGCCCTGATCATAAAATATGGAATGGTGTGTTGTTGTTTAAAGGAAGAATCATGATCCCAAATGATAAGGAGTTCCAACTGAAATTGTTGCAAGAATATCATGGATCAAAAACTTGAGGTAATTCTGGAATGACCAAAACAATAACAACATTAACTTCTCAGTTTATCTGGCCAAGAATGCAGCAACACATCAGAACATTTGTGAGAGAGTGTATCATTTGCCTACAAGCCAAGATAGAAAATATCATGCTATCAGGGCTACTTCAGCCCTTGCCAATCCCTCATCATATTTGGGAAGACATGTCCATGTATTTCATCACTAAACTACCCAGTTTCAATGGCCTTACCACTATACTTGTGGTTGTGGATAGACTTTCCAAGTTTGGTCACTTTATTCCTATGAAATCAAACGTCAATAGTAAGACCGCAGCAAAAGCCTTTATCAACAACATTGTTAAACTGTGTGGCATTCGCAAATAAATTGTCTCTGATAGGGGTAGAGTGTTTGTGAGCACTTTTCGATAACAAATGTTTAAGGCACAAGGTACTAAGTTGGCTATGAATTCCACTTATCATCCCCAAACAAATGGCCAGACTGGAAATTTAAATAAAACACTTGAAATGTACTTAAGGTGTTATGTGTTTGAGAATCCTAAATTGTGGGTTAAGATTCTTCCATGGGCCCAATTTTGGTACAACAACTCTTATCACCACAGTCTCAAAATGTCACCCTTTCAAGCTGTATTTGGCACACCTCCACCATCTATAATCAAGTACCAGTGCCATGCTAATGATCCTTACTCGGCTCAAACAACATTACATGATAGGGATCTGCTACTTAGAGAACTTAAAAACAACCTATTGAGAACTCAAAATTACATGAAACAATAGCCTGATAAAATTGAAGAGATTACAAACTACAAATAGGTGATTTGTCTTTAGTAAAACTTCAACCATATCGACAATATTCTGGGCCTTAAGGAAGAATCATAAGCTCAGCTTAAGGTACTTTGGCCCATTCAAGGTTCTTCAAAGGATTGGTGAAGTGGCTTACAAATTGTAGTTGCTAGAATTTGCAAAAATACATCCAGTCTTTCACATTTCCATACTAGAAAAGTTCAAGGGAAGCTCCTACCAACCATATTTTCCACTCCCTCCAAACACTATTTTGGAAGGCCCATCAAAGAATCAATGACAATTCTCAAAGCTCGAATTGTTGTACAGAATTCTAAGCAAACACCCCAGGTTCTAGTACAATGGGACAAAATAGGAAACAAAGATGCCACTTGGGAACACTTAGAAGACTTTCAACAGTCTTATCCTAACTTCAACCTTGAGAACAAGGTTGTTTTCGATGGGAAAGTATTGTATCACATGTAAAGGAGGAAAGAGAATGGAAAGAAGAATCTGTTATGGACAGAGAATAGAAAAAGTAAACCGTTATTGAGGAGGGACACGTGGCAGAAAAGCAGGGATCAGAGAACGTGAGGAGAAGCACACACACAAAAAGAGGAATGATAAATGGAATGATTACGTGATTAATGGTAAGCATTGAGTGTGATATCTTCTGCCTAAACTCTAAGGATTGATTCTACCATTCTTACACTATACTCTTATTTCCTTCTTCAAGCTTTCATATAACTCATTGTATTCATCAAAACTAAGTAGGTTAATCATTGACGGCATCCTTTGAATATTTGTCATTTCAATCTCCCTTTTTTATGATGACAAACTTTGAAACAAATCTTCTGTTTGTTGGGTTGATGTTGGACATAATGTGTTTGCAATAGTTGAGTCAGAATGTGCTACTCCCCCTCACTTTGTTCTCCCTGTCAAACCATGTAAGAGATGATACAATGGTAGCATTCAAGATTTCATGGTGGAGCTCAATGCAACCTTCAAAACAGCTCAAACAACAGTTTCTCCCCCTTTTAGCATGATCAAAAAGTTATGATATTATATGATAGTAATGACCAAAAGCAAGGAAAGATTTACACAAAATTTACTAGTCTCAATAGATTAAGTCATCAAGGATAATCGATTAAGCAGTCTCAGAAGAATTAAACAGGTGCACAATTTTTATCAATTAATCGATTATATGAATGGAGTTAATCGATTATTCAGTTATAAAATCAAATTATGGCATAAATGAATTGCAAGATATATCCATTCGTGTGCTTTTGGAAAGTATAACACAGAATGATTAATGGTATATTAGATAAGTCATAAGACATAATAAGTCATATAAGACATATATTAACCATTCAATTGATATAACACAAAAGCTAGATATAGTCAAAGTTTCACGCAATAATTCAAACATAATCAAATTTAATGACAAGATTATGAGACATTACAAAATAAGTGCTTCAAGTACATAGAAAGTTCAAAATGGAATAAAATCAACAACAACAAAATACAATCTCAAAATACATACACCCTAGACTCTATAAAGTCCTATATAAGCTATTCTTGAGGTGGTGATGGTTGAGATGAACCATGTGTGGCACACACAATGAAGACGATGCGTTTAGCTGCCATGGAGTCTCTCAAAGACTGAAAATAACCATCAATATACGCATTTAGGCGTTGTTCCATAACATCCAAGTGTGCAATCCCAAAGGATGGTTCCTGAGGCTCAACATTTGCCTCGGATTGTGGTTGCTTGGGATTTTCCTCACTAGGATCTTTAGCAAAATCTTCATTCGGTAAGTTTTCATTCACGTTGGCATTATGATCCTCTTGATATTTCCAAACATTTCCAAACTGGTAAATGCCCATTTTGTGAATAAGATTGTCACCGACAAGATGCTCTCGGGAGTTTGTGGTCATTATATCCACATCTGACGTGTTGATTTTATAGTAGTCAAAGACACTGGAGATGAAAATCCCGTATGCAAACAGTCTTGATGAAGAAGTGGCTATACCATTCATCACTTTTAATATATCAGAAGGCCAATTTACAACAATGGCTTCCCTTATGGAAAACATCAGCTTGAGATTGTTGATTGTAGGTTGAGCATTGTTGGTGTTTCTTTGAACTAAAATATATGCACTCAGATAGTGCAAGGGTCGGTTATCAATAGATAATGACCCAACTGATCGAGGTCGTACCCAATGCAAATAATATAACAATTAAAAACTGCAGTACTAGGAACTGACTCCTAGGTCATTTCCCAAGGATTATCTTTCAAGTAAAGCTTCAAACACCTTATACTCAGACACAAACAGAAGGGGTTTATGTTGTCGGATGGTATGAGACATAAGCAATTTTAGAAACAGTAGTAAATAAGCAATGTGATAAAATGGCTAAATCCCATTGGTTCGTTTAATCACAACAAAATCCTCAATTTCAAAAGATTATTTTCAGATTCCAACCACTAACTTCCGAATTTGTTGATAATCAATTAACTAAGCGATTATCAATTCAAAGTTCCAAAACCTAAGCCTCTAATTATGGAAATCAGCATAAGCCTGAAATGGTTAGCAAATTCACACGAACTAAGCATTCTTGCACTAGAGAGTACATCAACTAAGCGAAGATGAACTCATAAATTAGTTTCTAAGCAAACCATATTCAGAAATAAGATAGAAGAAATCAACAATAAAGAAACCGAAAATGCATTAATAACAAAACCTCAAGAGTTATGATACATTATCAAAGGAATCTAGTCTACAAGTTTAGCCTTAGATTGAGTGGAAGAAACAAACCGAAAACGAAGAAGATGAATGAAAACCGAAAATGCTTAGCAAACCCTAGCAAAGCAAAAGAGGGGAAAATGAAAAATGTATAGTTATGGAATGAAGAGTCGTGGACTGGAATTCGGGTTTCCTCTTTTACAAAGACTAAAATCGAAAATGGGCCCTAAACATTAGGCCCAAAACTAAAACCGAATTTTACAAATAAAACTCCTAAAAGAAAAATACAAGCTTCACTTCAACATATATCCTCCACTTCCATAATGCCGAAAATGCCATTGCTGCCAAATATTATGAAAATGATAATAGATTTAATCAGGCTAAATAATCCCAAATTAACTCATTTTAGGAATATTAGTCCAATAAAGTCTAAAACACTAAACCAAGTGAAACAAAGTCAATTAGGCACCAAGAATCATCAATCATGCTAAATTAAGGTTATGAATAGTGTGTAATATATTGTTCATCAAATACCCCCACACTTAACCTTTTGCACTCCTGGGAAAAATCAATAAATAAGGTTATGCTAACTAATATGCACCAAAATGAGTCAAGCAAGAAGATCACAAAAATAAGAAACCTAAGAAAATCACATACTTCCCAATGAAATCTAGGAACTTCAATGAAATGGGCAAAATCAAACACACAAGAGTAAAAGAATCAAATCAAGATATCCATGAAAATCATCTAATAGATTCAAGTATGCCAAGAAACCAATCAAACCAAGAGGCGAGTCACAACAATGATAGAACCTCACAAGATATGCTCTCTAAAGTGTTTACACTCATGTGTCTTAGGTAGCAAGTGTTTACACTGAAAGCACTTCATGAAAAATGTAACGCCTTGAAAATTACTCCAACAATATTACCCAAAAATGGGTAAAAAAATTTGTAATGTAAAACTTTTTCATTTACATTTGACTCATTTTTGGCACATCACGTTAAGTAACCTAAAATGTAGAAGAGACACCAATAGTTACCTAATGGTAACTACAAGCCACTTAATATATAGTGGAATAATTCTTTATTGAAAACAACTGAAAACATTTATACAAAAGTAAAGTGGAATACATCCTGGTCCAAACTGCAAATATATACAATAGTATGGTTTATTCAAAACACCCAAAATACCCTATATATGTATCCACCTCAAGGGAAACTAGATATTGAAATGACCGCTAGTGACTAGCTCTAGTGTTAGCACCTGTACTACGACACTCGTTGGGGTCCTTCTCCATCTCAGAATCAGAGGAGAGCTCTACCACTTAAATGGAGTCTTCTATATAGACTAACTCCAAGCAATCCTTCTCTTCGGCTTCTAGCTCCTTCTCTTTAGGTTTATTGGATGAACCCTACAACCTACTTCTCACTCCCGCATCTGCTGGAAAAGTTGACATCGTCCGTCGAGTAGCCCTCCTCTCTAGTGGGGAATTGAGCACGTCGACCCAACTCCATCTTTGGGTAGATGGTCCTGCAGCTGTGGGTCCGTGAGGATTCACAGGCTGAAGGGATGGTGCACTAGGTGCTAATCTTCGAGCAGGTAAGGTGAAAGAAGCCTCTAAGTTCGCATGTTGTGAAGAGAAGCGTATCGAAGGGCCATCGCAAACAATCTCTTGCTCTAAGGCACAAGGGCTTGTGTAGGTATATCTATATCCATCACTACTCCATGTCCCCTCCTAGGACATCAACGATCGGTAGCTCCGAATCCTCGCCATATGGTCCATCTAAACGAGAACGTGAACCAAAGACAAACAGAAAGAAAAGAAAAGAAAAGAGAGTAAGACATCTAATGAATATTATTCATTGACGGAATGGAATTACACAGAATATAACATCCAGATCGACACGCAGAATATACACAATATATATCACATACATAAATTCAAATGATGAATGATGCTTGTAACTCGGATAAGGGGATTAACATCCACGAGTACAATGTATGAATGTTATGTTTATTTCATCCATCCTTACACCAATATCCTCCCAATATACTATTCGGAAATAACCAAGAGTACAGTTCCCGTAACAAGCTGATTTGAACACACCAAAAATAAATTATTCCTTGCAAGGATATATGATTGATCGATTCCAAAGAACTATCCATTTTAGGACGATGTCGTATCAAACACTTTCTAGGCATCCCTCTCATTGATCCTGATTGCAAAGAGGGGTTGTCAGAGAGCGTCTAGTTTGTGTTGTGAGAACTGTCCGGTCCAACAAAATACCTCATCCTGGAATACAAGAGACTCGTTTCACCTAGAATCTCCCTCGAGACTTTGCTGACGAATCACCACTATCGCCATCCCTCTCAACATCACGGGGCTCGGTCGTCTCCCATAAACTTCCTATCCACTACTTCTTTATTCATAATGACTATGCAAACTAACCGAGGTTAGCCTATTACATCTTTTAATCATTCTCTTATGTCGATCGGCCCATCCAAAGACATCTCCCAAAGGAATGCTTCTTGTGGGACCCGATATTACGCTATCACGTAATATAGAAATAAAATCCCTACCACTATGAACCATCGATGAATTACCCTAGACGACCATATGGCCAAGCCTTTTCCGGACAGATGACCTAGCTGCGTGGTATCATGTAATCTTTTTTAGGTATCGCCTTGCTCACGACGTCATCGTCAAAATCCTTGCCCACATAAGGCACAAGAACAAAGTAACAGTATAAGTTTGTCGATTTGGCCACCAGACTCAATCCTTTGAGCCACGCTCTTCCGCAAGTGTAAATACACTCCACGCTCATGCTAGGGCTATTGCTTACGTAATAAATCAATAAAAAAACAGTCACAGTTTATGTCTATCTCTCGCCCAAGCGAGAGACTGTCGCTCACGTGACTAATTCATCAAAACAGACTCAATTTCATACATGGTTCTCGTTCAAGCGAGGGGATTGTCGCACAAGCTAAAAATCCACTCAAAATTGGTCAAAATCACCCTTTCGGTCTCGCCCGGGCGAGTTATTGTCGCTCGGATACCTAGAACTTCCCACAACAGGCCAAATGTCAGCTTGGTCGTCCCCCGAGTGAGAACCACTCACCCAAGTGAGGTTGGCTTGCCTAGGAAAGGGTAGTCCAGTTACCAGGACTATTTCCTTGCCGTTTTGGGCTATAGGATCGAAAATCTTTGTTGTTTTCGATCCCTACACGTTTTAGTTTCTCGAGTGGTCTTCCTTCATGGATAACAACCACAATACTTGATATTTTATACTATCCTAGGTGCATACAGCCTACGGAAACATCAATACTTAATCCAGACATGAAATCATTAGGTATAGTACGCGTTTTTAACAAAAATAGAAATAACTCCCAACTTTTGAGGTCGTTGGGAGATATGGGTGTCATTTTTAGACACCACTATGTCACAATGTATTCTCCATCACCTTGGGTTGTAGAGCAGTTGATCTCCATCATGTGAATGGATCGGTCGTCTGACTTTGAGTGCCTCGAAACTAAACACAAAACACAAATCAGTGATCCATGAGTTAAATTGTTCGCTTATTAACTCTACGACACAGACATCGTTCTAATATATTTCATGAGCACCCAAGACTCGCATCCATCCGGTCCAAGACTTATATTCCCGAACCATCATTAATTCTCGAAAGTCTCGTTCCCGATTTCTATCGGTTCATGATCATTTCAACACATTTTTTACAAGGGTTGATCTCATGCCTAAAACAATATTGAAAATAAAACATCCGTAATTTCATCATCATCTCTTTTCATCAAAATCGACACATGCCTATATTTTAAACATAAAACAGCCCATGAAGAACAATATTTCATGGTTTTAAAACAACGGTTTCTAAATTCACAAAAACACATTTTTCGCATTCTTGCGTATTACAAGAGATAGAAAGGTTTTTAGAAAATTTTGACTGCTGAAGACGTTCGTAACATGCGCATAAACATCATACTCAAATATCGTAAAAAATGAATGGCTAGATTTTCTTAAAGATGAAGAAGAAGTATGGGGGTTTACCTTGGTGTTCTTGAGAAAAACCAAATGAAGAAGAAGAGAAAGTGATAACAAGGGTTTCTCTAGCTTGAATGGCTATTTAAGTAGAATAAATCTGATTAAGAGGGGGCAAGCTAAGCTTTTCAAGAGTAAATGACTCTTTTAAGAGAATTGAATCAGGTTTAAGGAGGCAAGCCAAGTGTTTTCAAAGAATAAGGCGTAACGGTAAATGAAAGGTTTAAGGAATTGAGTGTAAAAGATGATTATTTTTGCTTGCTTGCCTAGCAAGTTTCACACATGAAAGTGAAGTGACTTCTTGGTGAAATATTCACACTAAAATCATGCCCGAGTATTAGCAGCAAATACGCAGATGGATATTAAAAATCTTCCGATTACGAGTAGAATTTCAGAATACCAAATTCAGAGTGAAATATATTTAGAGATATGTTTTGGACAAAATTGAAGTCTATCTTCACTCGAAATAATATTACGAAGCCAATGGCATAATCAAAATTCGATTTCGAGCAATGAAACTCAAAATCACGTTATTGGGCCAAATTCAGGAGAATTTGGGCCCGATAGTAGTCCAAAAACTTTCTGTCACAGACAATTATGAAAATACACCAAAAAAAAATAGAAATTCACAAAACAAGACTAACACTCAACTACGACTTAGCCTAAATCATTACCGATTAATTTCTGAAATTATTTTTTTGTTAAAATAAATACTTAATAAAATATATAGAATTTTCATAGTGTTACAATCCTCCCCCACTTATAAGATTTTCATCCTAGAAAGATAAACGTACCTCTTAATAAAACAGATGAGGATAGGATTCTTTTATGGTCTCCTAGACCTCCCAAGTCGCATCTTCTCTGTTTGCTTGGTTCTAGATCACCTTAACTAGGGCAATCTCCTTGCCTCACAACGCCTTCACACTATGATGAGTGATTCTCACGGGCATAGTGTCAAAAGTGAGATTATCCTTTAGCTGGATTGCATCAGGTTCGATGATATGCGACAGGTCACTAATGTATTTTATGAGTTGGGATACGTGGAAAACATTATGTAGGTTCAATAATAAAGGTGGCAAGGCTATTTGGTAAGCTACTGGTCCAACTTTTCTAAGGATTTGGTATGGTCCTATGAATTTAGGGGTAAGCTTATAGGCTTTAAGCACTCTACCAATACCAGTCTTCAGAATCACCCTAATGAAGACATGATCTCCTTCCTCAAAACTGAGAGGGTTCCTCTTTTTGTCATAGTAGCTCTTCGCCCAACTCTAAGATGCCTTCATGTTCTCCCTTATCATTCTTATCTCTTCAGTCATCTAATAAACCACATCGGGTCCTAATTCTAGATTCTCTCCTACTTCAAACCCACACAATGGGGTTCCACACTTTCTACTGTACAGAGCTTCGTACGACGCCATGCCGATACTCGAATGAAATCTATTATTGTAGGTGAACTCTATCATATGTAGATAGTCCGCCCAATTTCCAGAGTGTTCCAATACAAATGCTCTCAGCAAGTCTTCCAAAGATTGGATTGTCTGTTCAGATTGACCATCTGTCTGCGGCTGGTAAGTTGAACTCATACTCAATTTGGTACCCAAAGCTGTTTGCAAACCATTCCACAACTTCGAAATGAAACGTGGGGCTCTATCTGAGATGATATTTGTAGGAATACCATGCAATCAGACAATCTCTTTGATGTATAACTTCGCTAACCTTTCCTAGGAGTATTTCATATTGATGGGTAGAAAGTGAGTTGTCTTCATCAAACGATCCACTATTACCCAAACTACTTAATAACCTTTTTGAGTACAAGGAAATTCGCTCACAAAATCCATTGCAATGTTATCCCATTTTCGAACGGGGATATCCAAAGGTTAGAGTTCTCCTCCGGGTCGCATGTGCTCGATCATTGCCTTCTAACACGTTAAGTAGCATGAGACATACTCTGCTACTTCTCTCTTCAAGTCTTGATAGATATTGGTAGCTCCAGGATGAATACTTAGTTTGCTTTTATAGGTTACATCCAAGATTGTCATTTTCAAATCAGGGTCTCTTGGCACATAGGCTCAGTTCTTGCATCACAACACTCCATCGCTTCCATCTTGAAATTTTGGGGCTCTTCCTTCAGCCAACAAGGTTCTCTTCTCTCATAGTTATGGATTGGAACTTTGAAAACCTTTCAGTTGTTCCAGAAAGTCATTTGTTATTGTAAGCATAGCTAACATCAAACTCTTAGGTTTTAATTGCACCGCGAGGCTTAAATTCCTGAAATCCTCAATCAATTCCATCTTCCTGACCATCATGGTTGACATATGCAGAGACTTTCTACTCCAGGCATCAGCCACCATATTAGCTTTCCCAGGGTGGTACTAGAGATAAAAGTCATAGTTCTTGAGGAATTCAATCCACCATCTCTGCCTCATGTTCAGCTCCTTTTGGTCGAATAGATACTTCAAGCTTTTATGACCACTGAAGACTTCAAATCTTACTCCATAGAGGTGATGTCTCCATATCTTGAGAGCAAATATGATCGCAGCCAATTCCAAGTCATGTGTCGGATAATTCTGCTCATGTGTCTTTAATTGTCTTGAAGCATAAGCTACCACCTTTTGTTGTTGCATCAACATGCAACCTAGGCCTTGTTTAGATGCATTACAGTACACATTGTAGTTCCCCTTCGGGTCTAGTAGAATCAACATAGGTGCTGAAGTCAATCTTTTCTTCAATTCTTAAAAATTTTCTTCACACTTCACCGTCCAGACAAAAGCCTTGTCTTTTCAGGTTAACATAGTCAGTGGCAATGTCAACTTCGAAAGTCCTTCAATTAACTTCTAATAGTATCCTACTATACCGAGGAAGCTTCTGATCTACGTTACAGATTTCAGAGAATCCTATTCCATCACCGTTCGTACTTTACCAGGGTCTACAACATTTCCTTCACTTGATATCACATGTCCAATAAAATTCACTAATTCTAACCACAATTCGAACTTAGACCTTGGCATAGAGTTTTTTGTGCATGTTCCTCCTGATCCTTCGAATAAATCAGGGTATCATAGATAAATATGACCACAAATGTGTCGAGATATGGATGAAAAATCTGATTCATGTAATCCATGAACACTACAGGAGCATTTGTTACACCGATGGCATCACGTGATATTCGTAATGACCATATCGCATCCTAAAAGCAGTCTTCGAAATATCATCCGACTTCACGCGTATTTAGTGGTATCCTGACCGAAGATCGATCCTTGAAAATATGATAGCTCCTCTTAGTTGATCCATCAAGTCGTCAATTCTTGGAAATGGGTACTTATTCTTGATGGTGACTTTGATGAACTATCGGTAGTCAGTACACAACCACATACTACCATCCTTCTTCTTCACAAATAGCACTGGAGCATCCCATGGTGAAACACTAGGTCTGACAAACTGTTTGCATAGCAAGTCTTCCAATTGCTTCTTCAACTATGTTAAATCCAATGGTGCCATCTGGTAGGGAGCTATAGAGATTGATCAAGTTCTAGGAACCAGATCGATAACAAACTCTATCTTTCGCATTGGGGGCAAACTAAGAATGTCATCCGGAAAAACTTCGGAGAAATCCCTAACCATGGGTAGGTGTTGAGTCTCTTCTCCACCTTTCTTCTCCAATGATGCCAGCAACATCAATACTTGAGCTCCATCCTTCGAGAGTTACTTCATTTGATTTGCAGTGGTGCTCTAGGTTTCATAACAGGATTCAATAAGGTTCTTAGGATTGCTAAAGATTATGGTTTTGTTAAAGTAGTTTAGAAGAACATGGTTGTTAGACAGCTAGTCAATACCTAAAATGATATCTAATTGGGATAAGGGTAGACATATCAGGTCTACTGCAAAGGTTCATTCATCTAAAGTTATATGACATTATGAGCATGTAGTTGACACTATGACGGGTTCATTAGTGGGTGTGGATACAATTACGTCATAGGGTAAGGATACTATAGGCAATGCTAATCGGTTGACAACATCATTATATATGAAAGAATGAGTCGTACCCGAATCAAATAGCACAGATAAGGAAGTCTCATTAATATGACACGAACCTTGTATGAGGTCCTCATTTCCCTCAATCTCAGCTACACTCATTGTGAACACCCTTCCTTTGGCCTTAAGTCTTGCCGCTTAGACAATATTCACCTCTTCCTTTTTCAATTTCAGGCACATCGGCTTGATGTGTCCAAGCTGGTTGCAGTAATAACATACGGGGTAGTTGACACTGAAGTGCTCTCCCTTGCACTTCGAACACCAGGGTGGTGTGTTGTTGTTAGAGCTCCCAACTAGCGAACTCATTTTATTATTTTTGTGGTTGTTGTTGTAGCGGTTGTTGTTGTTGTTGTAAGGCTTGAAATTTCTATGGTGATTCCCAGATGATGAAGCATAGGGTTTCTGGTTAAGGTTGAAGGGTTTTCCCCTTTCATGTCCTTGCCCGAAATTCCTTTGAGGACCATAGGAATTTCCTAGTGCTATGACACTTTTCAGTGCCACAATCCTTGCCTTCATGCTTTCCTTATACAGCACACATTGGTTAACCAGAGTTGCAAAATTCGGTATATGTTGTTGTACAAACATAACCTTCAGGTCATGTCTGAGTCTGTCCTCAAACTTGACACATTTGGACCTTTCGTTCCCTACTTGATTGTAGTGTGACGCATACCTTGCCAAATCTTCAAATTTGGCCGCATAATCCCCAACTGTCATGCTTCCCTGCTGCAGACGCAAAAACTCCATCTCTTTCATGGTCCTCATATCCGTAGGAAAGTACTTATGCAGAAACTTATCTTTGAAAGTTGTCCACGTGACAACTTGTTGTTCATGCTCCATCTGACGTCTGGCCAATTCCCACCAATTCTCAGTTTCTTAGACAACATGTAGGTGGCATAGGTGATCTTCGGCTCCAAGGTGCACATAGGTGCCCGAAATATCCTTTCCAACTCCTGGATCTAGTCATTTTCAGTATCTGGTGCAAAACCTCCTTCAAACTTTGGGGGTTGACGATGATAGAATGTATCCAAACCCCTATATTGAGCCGGTCCTTGAATGGGTTAGGGTTGTTGTTGATTCGGCTGAGGCAAATTTGCATCCATGTTCTGAATCACTACAGTCGTTGCAGCATGTAGTCAAGGTTAGGAGCTCCACGTCCAGCCATCTTAAATCTTTGAACATTAGACGTGTATGAGATTATGTTCCTACTGAAATTATTTATGGGTTGTATTCTCAACCGAATAATTCAAGCAAACAATTAAGCACACCAAGTCACACAAGAAATCATGTGAGTGTATGCCCAAGTCCGATTCAAAAAGAACCACTCTGATACCATGTTGTAACGCCCCGAAAATTATTCCAACAATATTGCCCAAAAATAGGTAATTTTTTTTATGTACAACTTCTTCTTTTACATTTGACTCCTTCTCGGGACATCACGTTAATTAGCCTAAAATGCGGAAGAGACAACAATAGTTACCTAATGATAACTACAGGCTACTTAATATATCGTGGAATAATTCTTTATTGAAAACAACTGAAAACGTTTATACAAAAGTAAAGTAGAATACATCCTGGTCCTAACTGAAAATATATACAACTGTCTTGT
Source organism: Lupinus angustifolius (assembly GCF_001865875.1). NCBI lineage: Eukaryota > Viridiplantae > Streptophyta > Magnoliopsida > Fabales > Fabaceae > Lupinus > Lupinus angustifolius. The sequence continues at coordinate 105,730 of NW_017727795.1, read as the reverse complement.
TTATTCAAAAACCCAAAATACCCTACACAAATACCCGCCTCAAGGGAAACCAGAAATGGAAATGACCACTCGTGGCTAGCTCTAGTGTTACCGGGTGTACTGGGACACTCACTAGGGATCTCCTCCATCTCATAATCGGAGGAGAGTTCTACCACTTCAATGGAGTCTTCTATATAGACTGACTCCACGCAATCCTTCTCTTCAGCTTCTAGCTCCTTCTCTTCAGGTTTATTGGACGAACCATGTGACATATTTCTCACTCCTGCATCTACCGGAAAAGTGGGCATCGTCTGTCGAGTAGCCCTCATCTCTGGTGGGGAATTGAGCATGTCGCCCCAACTCCTTCTCCGGGTAGATGGTCCTGTAGCAGTGGGTCTGTGAGGAATCATAGATTGAAGGGATGGTGCATTAGGTGCTAATCTCCGAGCAGGTAAGGTGAAAGAAGCCTCCAAATTTGCATGTTGTGAAGCGGAGCGCATCATAGAGCCATCATAATCCATCTCTAGATCTAAGGCATGAAGGCCATGTGTAGGTATATCTATGTCCATCACAACTCCATGTCCCCTCATGGGACATCGAGGATCAGTAGCTCTGAATTCTCACCGTACAGTCTATCTAAACGAGAACGTGAACCAATGACAAGCAGAATGAAAAGGAAAGAGTGTCAGACATGTAATGAATATTATTCATTGACAGCATGGAATTACACTGAATATCACATCCAGACAGATACGCAGAATATAAATAATATATATCACATACATAAATGTAAATCATGAATGATGCTTGTAACTCGGATATGGGAATTAACATCCACGAGTACAATGTATGAATGCTACGTTTATTTCATCCATCCTTACACCAATATCCTCCCAATATACTATTCGAAAATAACCAAGAGTACAGGTCCCATAATAAGCCAATTTGCACACACCAAAAATAAATTATTCCTCGTAAGGATATATGATCGATCGATTCCGAAGAACTGTCAATTTCAGGATGGTGTCGTATGAAACACTTTCTGGGCATCCCTCTTATTGATCGTGATTGCAAAGAGGGTTTGTCAGAGATCGTCTAGTTTGCGCTGTGAGAACTGTCCGATCCAATAGACTATCTCATCCATGAATACAAGGGACTCGTCTCACCTAGACTCTCCCTCAAGATTTTGCTTACAAATCACCATCATCGCCATCCTCTCATCATCGTGGGGCCTGTTTGACTCTCGTAAATTTCCTCTCCACTACTTCGTTATTTATAATGAGTATGCACACTAATCGAGGTTAGTCTATTAAATCTTTTAATCATTCTTTTATATCGATCGGCCCATCCTAACACATCTCATAAAGGAATGCTTCTTATGGGACCCGATCTTATGTTATCACGTAATAAAGGAATAACATCCCTACCACTACGAACCATCGCTGAATTACCCTGGACGTCCACATGGCCAAGCCTCTTACGGTCAGACGACCTCACTGTGTGGTGTCATGTAATCTTTTTTTAGGCATCACCTTGCTCATGAAATCATCGTCGGAATCCTCGCCCACATAAGGCACAAGAGAAAAGTAATAGTATAAGTTTGTCGATTTGGGCATCAGACTCAATCCTCTAAGCCACAGTCTTCCCCAAGTGTAAATAAACTTCATGCCCAAGCTAGGGCTATTTCTTACGTAATAAATCAATCAAAAACAATTACAATTTATGTCTATCTCTCGCCTAAGTGAGAAACTGTCGCTCACGCGACTAATTCATCAAATCAAACTCAATTTCTTGCATGGTTCTCGCTCAAGCAAGGGCATTGTTGCATTGTTGCTCAAGCTAAAACACCACCAAAAACTGGTTAAAATCACTCTATGGGTCTCGCCCGGGCGAGGTAGTGTCGCTCAGGCGACCATTACTGCCCAAAACAAGCCAAATATCAGCTTGGCCATCGCCCGGGCGAGAACCACTCGCCCAAGCGAGGCTGGCTCACCCAGGTGACAATTAGGGGCTTAACTCACTGTTTCTTCCTCGCCCAGGCGAGGGTAGTCCAGTTACCAGGACTATTTCCTTGTCCTTTTGGGCTACCAGATCGAAAATCTCCGTTGTTTCGATCCCTACGCGGTTTAGTTTCTCGAGTGGTGTTCCTTCATGGATAACAACCACACTACTTGATATTTTATTCTATCCAAGGGGTATACAACCTAAGGAAAAATTTGTATCTAATCCATACACGAAATCATTTGGTTAGGTACGAGTGTCTAACAAAAACATAAATAACTGCCAACGTTTGAGGTAGTTAGGAGATCTGGGTGTCATATTCAGACACCACTATGTCACGATGTATTCTCTCTCACCTTGGGTTGTAGTGCGATTGATCTCCATCACAATAATGGATCGGTTGTCTGACTTCGAACGCCTCGAAACTAAACATAAAACACAAATCAGTGATTCGTAAGTTAACGCGTTCACTTATTAACTCTACGATTCATACACCGCTCTAATCTATTTCAAGAGCATCCGATACTTTCATCTATCCAATCCAAGACTTATATTCCTGAACCATCATTTATCCTTGACAGCCTCATTCCGGATTCCTATCAGTTCATGGTCATTTCAACACCTTTTTACACGGGTTGATTTTATACTCAAAACGATATTTCAAATCAAACATCCTTAATTTCATCATCATCTCTTTTCATCAAAATTGACACATGCATATATTTTAAACACTAAAAAAGCCCCATGAACAACAATATTTCATTGTTTCAAAACAATGATTTCTAAATTCACAGAAACTCATTTTTTGCATTCTTGCGTATAACAAGAGATAGAATGGTTTTCAGAAAATTTTGACGGTTGAAGACATTCATAACATGTGCATAAACATCATATTAAAATATCATAAACAATGAACAGATAGATTTTCTAAAATATGAAGAACAAGTATGGGGGTTTACCTTGGTGTTCTTGAGAAAATCCAAATGAAGAAGAAGAGAAAGTGATGCTAAGGGTTTCTCTAGCTTGAATGACTCTTTGAGTAGAATAAATCTGATTAAGAGGGGGAAAGCCAAGGGTTTCAAGAGTAAATGGCCATTCTAGGATAATTGAATTAGTTTTAAGGAGGCAAGCCAAGGGTTTTCAAAGAATAACGGCGTAACGGTAAATGAAGGGTTTAAGGAATTTAGTGTAAAAGATAAGTATTTTTGCTTTCTTGCCTAACACATTTCACTCGTGAAAGTGAAGTGACTTCTTCGGTGAAACTTAAGCACTTAAATGATGCCTGAGTATTATCGGCTAATATTCGGTTGGATAATAAAAATATTCCGTTTACGGTTAGAATTTCGGAATACCGAATTCGGACTGAAAAAATATTTAGAGATGTGTTTTGGACAAACTTGATGTCTATCTTGACTCGAAATAATGTTTCAAAGCCAACAGTGAAATCGAAGTTCAATTCCGAGCAATAAAACTCAAAATCACACGATTGCACCAAATTCAGGAAAATTTGGGTCCGACAGCAGTCCAAAAACTTTCCATCACAGAAAATTATAAATATTTACCAAAAAATAGTAATTCACAAAAAAGGACTAACACTCAACTAGGACTTAGCCTAAATCATTACTGATTAATTTCTAAAATTAATTGTTGTTAAAATAAATACTTAATAAAATACATCAAATTTTTACGGTGTTACAAAAAAAAAATACAACCATAGGCTTGATAAGCCTCTACCATCAACATCATAAGCGCATGCACATAAATATCGAAAGGACTTCTCAAGGTTGTAATGGGCCACAGACAAGGTAGGATAAATATGGGATATGTAGCTAAAACCAAATGGAATAGAGGAGCAATGGGGAATAAGTAAAAAGTAAGTAAAAATCAACCTCAACATAAGACCAAATCTATAATTTCAATCCTCTCAACCTTTTATTTACTTTTGTTTCTCTTTTTGTTGTTTCTCTTTTTTTTCGTTTTTTTATAAACACTTATGTACACAATTGTATCAACCATTAAGACATAACCAAGAATCCACAAGATTTGAAGAACAATGCCCCTTTTCTTACTTAATACCCATTCCCAAAACAATTCCAAAGCTCCAAAATTCCCTAAGGTTAGGACAATCATAGTTTTTTACTTATAAGCTTGTATTGAGCTAAATAACAAGGTAATAGGTAAATAGGCTCAAATGGGCTATCCAAAGGTAAATTCATTCAAGGTAGGCTTATATGGCTATGTGGCTTATTCAAAAGAAATGCCTAAATCACTTCAACAAGAAACAAGTCAAGTTCTAGAGTGCAATTAATCAAGAACATAATCACACATGAAAGAAAATTAGATGGCGTACATCCACAATTAAGTCACAAATTCTCACAAGGGACAAGTCTATCACAATTATTTCAACCTCTCAATTTTCAAAATCAACTTGACACACAAAAATGAAAGTGCGCATGTCAAGAGGAGCACTTTGGAAAGCTCTATGATTATATGTCATGGTTTTGATGAGGACAACTTGTGCTAATAAGAGCTTGAAGATCATCAACAAATCAACATGCTTAAGTCTTTTGATTGGTACTAGACTCAGACTAGAGACTAGTTTAGGTTGAGTCTAAGGCTTAGGTAACCTTAACACATGTCTCATATGCATAAAACTTTAAATCATTTCATCTTTGAGATATGTCATTTATAATATGTTCATGCATCACATAAATACATGTATCTGTGCATCCTAGGCATAAACTTAGTGTTAAACATGTATGAATCAAGTGCATAACATATTTGAGTTTTTGTAATTGAAAATACATATGAAAATATGATGTTAATCGATTAAGGCATGAGTTAATCGATTAACCTAACTTTTTGAAAAGCTGTTGAAACTAAAAAACTTGGAAGGCAGAATCAGTTACG
>NW_017727795.1:100132-100740 GCF_001865875.1 Lupinus angustifolius | reverse complement strand
TTTTTCTTTCCCTCTCTCTCTTTATTGCTTTAATCGATTACTTTGTATAGTTGTATTAACTGTAATAATCTGTTTCTATATTGTACTGTTGTAACTCTGATATATCTGTTAGCTCTGTATATTTGCTTCAATCTCAGTTGCTTGTCGTACAAGAAACTGAATCTGTTTGTGCGATTTGAGCTGTTTTAATCGATTAAAAGGCTGTAGTTAATCGATTATTCTTTGAGTGTTAATCGATTAAACTGGGGGTTTTTCAGCATTATAAGTTGTTTGCGAAAGGCGGATACTTTGACCTCTACACCTATTCAACCCCTCCTTCTAGCTGTATTTTAGCCACTACTACCTAACAAGTGGTATCAGAGCTAGGACGAAGTGCTAGCTCAACCGCGTATTCGTGATCCTAAGGGAAATATAATGGGTTCTACAAACCCGTTTGGTGGTGATGGTTCATCCATTAACTGACAACCCATATTTAGTGGTGAAGGGTATGCCTACTGGAAAGTCCGCATGCAAATTTTTATCGAAGCCATTGACTCGGATATTTGAGAATCTGTAGTCAACGATCCTTTTGTTCCACAGCATTTAGTGGACAATGAACCTAAAGACAA
>NW_017727795.1:99784-100032 GCF_001865875.1 Lupinus angustifolius | reverse complement strand
AATCATTTAGTTGCTCTAGATAAATCTTTTGCCAGAGGAGAATTAACTAATAAATTTTGACGTTGTCTTGACAGGAAATGGCAATCAAAAGTAACTGCAATTGTGGAATCCAAAGCAATGGAATTGGAATTGGGTCGCTTGACAATGCACGAAGATTCAGACCGGAAGAAGAAGAGCATCACATTGAAGGCCACGACCTCCAAAGAAAAAGAAGAGAAAATTGATGATGAATCTGATTCCGATCTAGA
>NW_017727795.1:99144-99684 GCF_001865875.1 Lupinus angustifolius | reverse complement strand
AGAATTAGATGAATTGAAATTAGAAAATGAAACATTAGACCTCATCTATTCTTGTAGCACATGTAACTACTATGAAAATAATTTATTTCAAAAACCTATCTGTGAGACTTTGCAAGAAGACAATTTTAAACTTAAAGAAAAACTCACACGTCTCACAAACAGTCAACATCAATTAGACACTTTGCTTAATCAAACAAGAAAAGTTGGTCATCCTAAAAATAAATATCATAAGCACACACCTACATGGTTTTACTGCAATACATATGGTCATACTTCATATTCATGTTACATCAGAAAGTATGGTATTCCTAGCGGCGTTTATGTATGGATAAAGAAGGGAGATGAATCCCTAATTACTAACAGAAAAGGACCCAACATAAATTGGGTACCTGAGAAAAGCAAGTGATCTTTTTTGCAGGTATATCTTCAAACACAAGGACAGAAATGGTACTTAGACAGTGGGTGTTCGAGATATATGACAGGTGACAGATCAAACTTCCTGGATCTCTCACTTAAAGGCAACGGATACGTCACGTACGA
>NW_017727795.1:98337-99044 GCF_001865875.1 Lupinus angustifolius | reverse complement strand
AGTGTAAACAAACCAAAAACTCTTTTAAAAACAAAAATGTGATCTCCACTTCAAGACCTTTGGAGTTACTCCATATGAACTTGTTTGTACCATCAGAAATCATGAGTTTTGGTGGTAGCTACTATGCTCTAGTTATTGTTGATGATTTCTCCCGATTTACATGGACATTATTTTTATCTGCAAAAAGCGATGCGTTCAAATCTTTTAAAATTTTTGCCAAGCAAAGCCAAAACCAACTTAACCTGAAAATAGTATATATATGCAGTGATCACGGGGGAGACTTTGAGAACTTTCAGTTCGACAAATTCTGTGATAAGCATGACATTTTACATCAATTCTCTGCTCCACACACTCCACAACAAAATGGAGTTGTTGAGAGGAAAAATCATGTTTTAGAAGAATTAGCGAGAACCATGCTCAATGAAAGTAACACCCCCAAATACTTTAGGGCAGATGCAGTGCATACTGCATGTTATGTTATAAATCGAGTACTTCTAAGGCCTAAAATAAATAAAACTCCTTACGAACTTTTGAAAGGCCGTAAACCAAACATATCCCATCTTCACGCTTTCGGATGCAAATGTTTTATATTAAATAATGGAAAGCAGACTTTAGGAAAATTTGATTCAAAAGCCGATGAAGGAATATTTTTGGGGTACTCGATGCATAGCAAAGCCTTTAGAGTCTTTAATAAATATTTAATGCAA
>NW_017727795.1:97594-98237 GCF_001865875.1 Lupinus angustifolius | reverse complement strand
TTGGTTGACACAACGCTTTTGATTCGTAAATCAGAAAATCATGTATTACTTGTACAAATCTATGTGGATGACATAATATTTGGATCTACTATTGATATTTTGTGTAAAGAGTTTTCTGAGATGATGCAGGGGGAGTTCGAAATGTCTGTGATGGGAGAACTCAAATTCTTTATGGGACTTTAAATAAAGCAGCTAGAAAGTGGGATATTCATCTATCAGGCAAAATACTGCAAAGAGCTACATAAGAAATTTGATATGGATAAATGTAAGGAGGCCTCTACTCCTATGGCATCTGCTTGATACCTAGATAAGGACGAAAAAGGAAAAGCAATAGAGGTAACAAAGTATCGTGGTATAATTGGGTCATTACTTTACTGAACTGCAAGTCGACCTGATATCATGTTTAGTGTATGCATGTGTGCAAAATTTCAATCATTACCTAAAGAATCACATTATTTAATTGTTAAAAGAATCATGAGATATTTAAAAGGAACAACTAACATGGGATTATGGTATCCTCGGGATGCCTCACTATCCTTGGTGGGTTATTCCGATTCCGATTTCGCCGGATGTAAATTGGATCGGAAAAGCACTAGTGGTACTTGTCACTTGTTGGGCAGTTCATTAGTAGCATGGCACAGCA
>NW_017727795.1:92579-97494 GCF_001865875.1 Lupinus angustifolius | reverse complement strand
TCTTGGCTGGGGCTACGCCGAAAGAAAGGTGTTCTTTGTCGGTAGGAAGGGATTCAAACCATAGAATAAGGTTTTTTATTTTCTTGTGAAGGTCTAAGTGTTGTAATTGGAAGAAGTGCTTGTAAAACATTGTTTCAATTATAGTGAAGAAAATCTCCCAGATCAGCCGGGAGGCCTGGATGTAGTTTGCAAGTGGACACGCAAACGAACAAGGATAAAAATCGTGTTGCAGGATTTTTCTTTCTCTCTTTCTCTCTTTATTGCATTTAATCGGTTAACTTGTATAGTAGATTTAATTGCTATATTCTGTTTCTGTGCTATACTGTTAATACTCTGATAAAATTGTAAGCTCTGTGTATTTATTTCAATATCGGTTAATTGTCGTGCAAGAAACCGAATCTGTTTGAGCTTGCTGTTCTATTTTAATCGATTAAGTCAATTGCGTTAATCGATTATCTCTATTCCTTTAATCGATTAATCTGGGGTTAATTCAACATTAAGTGTTGTTTTCGAAAAGCGGATATTCTAACCGCGACACCTATTCAACCCCCCCCCCCCTTCTAGGTGTATTTTAACCACTGATACCTAACAAAAAATACATGTATTCACACTACAAGATATCATGATTTAAGTGAAACAAAGTATGAGAGAAAATGCCCAAACCTAAGCAAAACCTAAAAACCAAAGAAAAACATGCATCAACAAAAACCAAGAACCTACAATAGTCTCCCCCCACACTTAAACTACATACAGTCCCAATGTAGCACAATCAGAAAATGTAGACATACATATCATTCAACAGAATTGGACAAGTGCAATAAAAAGTAGAGAAGAGAAAGAAAAACTCTCTGATTCATTGGGGGAGGAAAGTGGGTTCAACAAATGAGTCATCCTCCACAATTTCATCCACTAAGGAAGGATTTGTGAGGAAAGGCTTGAGGTGATTCCCATTAACCTTGAAGCTCTTATTTTTGGATTCACTTTTGATTTTTACAGAACCATAAGCAAACCCATTAGTAACAACAAAAGGACCAATCCACCTAGAACAAAGCTTACCACTCATGACTCCAAGCCTAACAACACTTTTTGGCCAATCAAAAATTTCTTTCTAGAAATCAAGTTATCATGGACTTTTTTGGTCTTCTCTTTGTATAACTCAGAGTTCTCATAGGCTTCTAAGTGGATTTCAATGAGTACACTAAGTTGGAGCTTTCTTTCTTTACCAGCTTGATGAAGAGCCAAGTTACAAGTTTTCACAGCCCAGTATGATCGATGCTCTATCTCTACAGGAAGATGAGATGCTTTACCAAAGACAACCGATAAGGGGACATCCTATGGGTGCCTTGTAAGAAGTCATATGTGCCCAAAGAACATCCTCACGTTTGTTGCTCCAACCTTTTCTCTTTGGTTGCGCCATCTTCTCCATTACATTGGGGTGATAAGGGGTGGAAACTCTATGAACAACCCCATATTTCTTGAGCATAGCTTGCATGGATCTATTTCAGAAGTGGGTTCCTTGGTCACTAATAATGGCTATGGGTATGCCAAACCAGCAATAAATGTGAGACCTAAAAAAATCCATACCAACTCGTGCATCATTAGTCCTAGTGGCCTTCACTTCCACCCATTTAGAAACATAATCAACAAGAAGTAGAATATAGTAAAAGCCAAAAGAAACAGGAAAGGGACCCATGAAATCAATACCCTAGACATCAAACACGTCACAAAACAACATAGGTTGTTGAGGCATCTCTTGTCTCCAGAAAGAGTACCACATACTCTCTAACACTGCTCACAAGTGCTCCATGCATCTTTGAAGATGGTGGGCCAATAAAATCCAGAGTCAAGCACCTTTCGTGATATCCTTTGGGTACCAAGATGGCCACCCACTCAAGAAGAATGGCAAAACTGAAGGATTGACTCAATCTCATGATCTGGAATGCATCTTCTAGTAACCTAGTCAGTACACAATCTCCACAAATAGGGATCATCCCAAACATAATATTTAGTATCACTCTTAAGTTTGTCATTTTGAGCTCTAGATGCAAGTGGAGGAAAAACAGATGCAACCAAATAATTAAGAATTTTATCAAACCAAGGGGTGGGGAAAGAAACATACATATTCAAAAGCTGTTAATCAGGAAAATCATCTCTGATACGCATCATATCATGAGCTCCCTCAATCCTACTCAAACGATCAAGCACCAAATTTTGTGCTCCACTCTTATCACGTATCTCCAAATCAAATTCTTGGAGCAAGAGCATCCATCTAATCAACATTGGTTTGGAATCAACTTTCTTCAATAGGAACTTCAAAGTTGCATGGTAAGTGAAAAACAATTTGTAGAACCAAGCAAATAAGACCTAAACTTATCCAGAGCAAATACAATAGCTAAAAGCTCTTTTTCAGTTGTGGTGTAATTTGCTTGTGCAACATCTAAAGTCCTAGAAGCATAATAAATTACCCTAGGTAGTTTGTCCACTTTTTGAGCAAGGACAACCCCCAATGCATAATTAGAAGCATCACACAGCTCAAAAGTGACTGTCCAATTAGGTTCCTGGATAATAGGAGTGGTGGTCAAGGCTGTCTTGAGGCAATCAAATGCCTCCATACATCTCTCATAAAAATGAAAGACCACCATCTTTTGCAACAGGTTGGATAATAGAAGAGCCTTCTTGCTGAAATATTTAATGAACCTACAATAGAAGCAAGAATGACTAAGAAAAGAACGAACTTCTCGCACTCAAGAGGGGTGAGGCAATTATGAAATAGCATCTATCTTGACAAGGTCTACCCCGATTCCCCTATTTGAAATCACATGCCCCAAAACTATGCCTTGCTCTACCATGAAATGACATTTTTTGTAATTCAGAACAAGATTAGTTTCAATGCATTTATCCAAGACTTTATCCAGACTATCCAAACATGCATCAAATGAAGATCCATAAACAGTAAAATCATCCGTAAACACCTCTATACCACTCTCTAAAAAGTCACCGAAAATGCTCACCATACACTGCTGGAATGTACTAGTGTGTTGCATAGGCCAAAAGGCATCATCCTATAAGCAAAAGTGTCAAATGGGAAAGTGAATATGGTCTTCTCCTTATCCTCGGGAGCAATATGAATCTGGAAGTACCCAATAAAACCATCAAGAAAATAGTAATGAGATTTACCTGCAAAGCGCTCAAGCATCTGATCAATAAATGGCAAAGGAAAGTGATAATTTCTTATTGCATGGTTGAGCCTCCTATAGTCAACGCAGACTCTCCAATTGTTTTGCCCTCTCGTAGGAATTAGCTTATCTCTTTCATTCTCCACTATTGTAATTCCCATTTGAAAGTGCGCATGTCAAGAGGAGCACTTTGGAAAGCTCTCTCATTATATGTCATGGTTTTGATGAGGACAACTTGTGCTAATAAGAGCTTGAAGATCATCAACAAATCAACATGCTTAAGTCTTTTGATTGGTACTAGACTTAGACTAGAGACTAGTTTAGGTTGAGTCTAAGGCTTAGGTAAACTCAATACATGTCTCATATACATAATACATTAAATCATTTTATTTTGAGATATGACATTCATAATATGTTCATGCATAATATATATACATGTTATCTGTGCATCTTAGGCATGAACTAAGTGGTGAACATGTATTAGTTAAGTGTGAAAGTGCGCATGTCAAGAGGAGCACTTTGGAAAGCTCTCTCATTATATGTCATGGTTTTGATGAGGACAACTTGTGCTAATAAGAGCTTGAAGATCATCAACAAATCAACATGCTTAAGTCTTTTGATTGGTACTAGACTTAGACTAGAGACTAGTTTAGGTTGAGTCTAAGGCTTAGGTAACCTTAACACATGTATCATATGCATAAAACTTTAAATCATTTCATCTTTGAGATATGCCATTCATAATATGTTCATGCATCACATAAATACATGTATCTGTGCATCCTAGGCATAAACTTAGTGTTAAACATGTATGAATCAAGTGCATAACATATTTGAGTTTTTGTAATTGAAAATACATATAAAAATATGTTGTTAATCGATTAAGGCATGAGTTAATCGATTAACCTAACTTTTTGAAAAGCTGTTGAAACTGAAAAACTTGGAAAACAAAATCAGTTACGTTTTTAAACAATGTTAATCGATTAACCAAGGTCTTAATCGATTAACTGGGCTATAGAACTGATTCTTTATAAACTGCGTTTTCAGAACAGATGTCATAACTTGCATGCTGCATTTCTTAGAGAGTTAGAGCATATTTCGTGATAATTGTTGCATCTAGTTGATATTGCATTTGTGAGTTTAGAAAGGAGAGAATTCTATGCTTTAGGATTGAGTGGCATTTCATGATATATTTCTCATCATTTCATGTCACATGTTCATGCATTCATTGTCACATTGTCATATTACATGAGATTTGTGTTAGGTGTTTAGAGTAAAGTTTTATTTGTTAGATATGAGCTTTGTAATTGCTTAAGTTTACTCTATAGTTTTGTTGTGAAAAATCGTTGTAACATTGGGAATCTCGAGGTGTCGTACCACCTAAGAGATTGAGTTGTATCTTCATTTTGCTTAGAGTTCTTGATAAGAAAGAACAAGGTTCTTAGCTGGGGCTACGCCGAAAGAAAGGTTTTCTTTGTCGGTAGGAAGGGAGTCAAACCATAGAATAAGGTTCTTTATTTTCTTGTGAATGTCTAAGTGTTGTAATTGGAAGACGTGCTTGTAAAACATTGATTCAATTATAGTGAAGAAAATCTCCCAGATCAGCCGGGAGGCCTGGATGAAGTTTGCAAGTGGACACGCAAACGAACCAGGATAAAAATCGTGTTGCAGGATTTTTTCTTTCTCTCTTTCTCTCTTTATTGCATTTAATCGATTAACTTGTATAGTAGAATTAATTGCTA
>NW_017727795.1:92152-92479 GCF_001865875.1 Lupinus angustifolius | reverse complement strand
TGTTTTCGAAAAGCGGATATTCTAACCGCTACACTATTCAACCCCCCCCCCTTCTAGGTGTATTTTAACCACTGATACCTAACAAGTGGTATCAAAGCTAGTACGAAGTGCTAGCTCCATCTCATATTCGTGATCCTAAGGGAAAAATAATGGGTTCTTCAAACCCGTTTGGTGGTGACGGTTCATCCATTAACCGACCACCTATATTTAGTGGTGAACGGTATGCCTACTGGAAAGTCCGCATGCAAATTTTTATAGAAGCCATAGACTCGGATATTTGGGAATCCGTAGTCAACGACCCTTTCGTTCCACAGTATCTAGTGGACG
>NW_017727795.1:91525-92052 GCF_001865875.1 Lupinus angustifolius | reverse complement strand
CGCTAGATTAAATGCACTGACCCACGAGCATGAGTTATTTCGCTTGTTACCTAGCGAATCAATCAGTGATATGCAAAAGCGATTTACTCATATCGTAAATCATTTAGTTGCTCTAGATAAATCTTTTGCCAGAGGAGAATTAACTAATAAAGTTTTACATTGTCTTGACAGGAAATGGCAACCAAAAGTAACTGCAATTGTGGAATCCAAAGACTTGGACTCTATGCATCTAGCTACATTGTTTGGAAAGATTCAAGAGCACGAAATGGAATTGGTTCGCTTGACAATGCACGAAGATTCAGACCGGAAGAAGGAGAGCATCACATTGAAGGCTACGACCTCCAAAGCAAAAGAAGATAAAGATGATGATGAATCTGACTCCGATCTGGATGATGAAACAATGGGTTTCCTTGTTCGAAAATTTAGCAAATTCATAAAGAGAAAAGGAGGATTCAAAAAGTTTCAGAAGAAAGAAGCGAAGGAATCAACAAACAAAGGCAAGAACACCAAAGATCACTTCACTTGCC
>NW_017727795.1:90586-91425 GCF_001865875.1 Lupinus angustifolius | reverse complement strand
CTTAAACTTGAAAAGATCCCTATTAAATGCGATAATACAAGTGCCATAAACCTATCCAAGAATCTCGTTTTGCATTCTAGAACAAAGCATATAGAAATTAGACATCATTTTTTACGTGATCATGTACAAAAAGGTGACTGCGTTCTTGAATTTGTTGAAACCTCTAGACAGTTAGCAGATATTTTCACCAAGCCCCTTCCACGGGATACTTTCTATGTTCTAAGGAGAGAACTTGGAATTCTTGATGAACAATATCTTGATTAAAATTGTTTAGTTGTTTATACTATTGTCTTGCCTCTATATGCCTATTTGTCTCTTGTTTTAAATGATATTTGTTGAAATGCAAAATTATGTCTCATGATGAACTCTTTTCGTGATTACAAATGTTTCGATTAATCCGTCAAAATGCATGCATGAGTCCTAAAAAGTTGAAACCGTTCTGCTAGCTGAAAACCACTTTTTACTGTGTTTAATCGATTAAACACTTAGTGTTAATCGATTACCTGGGCATCAATTTTTGAAAAATCATTTTTTACATGATTTTAATCGATTAAACCTGCCCGTTAATCTATTAAAACTAGCATTTTAAATGTAGACAACACCTCGGTTTTACACTTTTTTTTCGGCATTTTCTCCTCCTATTTTACGCTTTGAGTCTCTGAAACTGTAACTCAACTGATCCAAGTGCACTAAGGTAGAAAAACCTCATTCTAACCCTCTCAACTTTGATCCTACTGAGGTTTATAATTTATTCCTTCGAGGTCCTCACTTTTATATTCTAGGTCAACTGACCAAAGCTGGGTCGTTATCTGTTGAGAACAGGCTGTTGCATTATGTCA
>NW_017727795.1:89951-90486 GCF_001865875.1 Lupinus angustifolius | reverse complement strand
ACGCGCAACCTATTGTGAATGATTTGCGTTTCATGTATGCTGTGAAGAATAATGTAATGATTAACTGGCCTGAGGAAATATTGAAAATTATGAACAGTGTGTCTCTGTCTCAGTCGAAGCTGCTTCCCTACAGTATTATTATTTCACGCATTGTGGATTATTTGCATATTGATGCTTCTGACACCATCATTGTTGAGTATAGTGATAAGGATCATCTGCTTGGTGAAAGTCTAATTCATAAAATGGGTATATACAAGTATGGTACTACTTGGCAATATCAAGAGGACTACACCACTATCGATCTGGTACTATCCAGTGAGGATGATCATGGTGGCATGGGTGATCACAATGCTACAAATCAGGGGGAGCTCTCTAGGACAGCATCACAGGACTCTGCTTTCGGTTTGGCTCAGATGGAAGCTATGGAGCAACGGCTCAACAACCACATGGATCTTCACTTTCAAGGGTTGAAAGACTCATACTTTGCAGGCATGGAACAGTATGAAGAGCGTCAAACTGCCTATTCAGACAACCA
>NW_017727795.1:89553-89851 GCF_001865875.1 Lupinus angustifolius | reverse complement strand
CCAAAAATAAAACAGGTTAATAGTTAAATCCCAAATTAATTCATTAACTTCGTTTTATGCTTAACTCATATCTCTGCCTCATTTTTGACCTGGGTTATCTTTTTGATAATGTCAAAAGGGGGAGAAAGGTTGTTTTGTTGTTTGATTGTGCAGGTTGATCATAATAACTAGCTTCCCAAATATTCGCGCATCTTATCAATCATGCCAATAAAATCTTCAAGCTAATTCATCAAACAATTGTATTACAATTGGTGTAGTGTTTGTCATCATCAAAAAGGGGGAGATTGAAAGTGCGCAT
>NW_017727795.1:88948-89453 GCF_001865875.1 Lupinus angustifolius | reverse complement strand
GTTCATGCATAATATATATACATGTTATCTGTGCATCTTAGGCATAAACTTAGTGTTGAACATGTATAAGTTAAGTGCATAACATATTTGAGTATTGCAATTTAAAAATATACATAGAAATATCCAGTTAATCGATTAAGGTAAGTTTGAATCAATTAACGTAAGTTTTTGAAAAGTAGTTGGAATAGAAAACTTGGAAAACCGAATCAGTTATAATTTTGTATCTCGTTAATCGATTAACCAAGGATTTAATCGATTAACTAGGCTGTAGAATGGTTTCTTTTTCAGAATTCAAACTCATTCTTGCATGTTAGATTTTAAGAGAGTTAGAGCATATTTTCGTGTTAATTGCTGCATCTACATGAAATTGCATTTGTGAGATTAGAAAATAGAGAATTCTATGCTTCAGGATTGAGAGGCATTACATGTTTAATTTCTCATCATTTCATCTCATATGTTCATGCATTTCTTGATGTTTTTGGAAAGATTTCATATTCTGTAAAAT
>NW_017727795.1:87642-88848 GCF_001865875.1 Lupinus angustifolius | reverse complement strand
GTGGTATCAGAGCTAGGACGAAGTGCTAGCTCAACCGCGTATTCGTGATCCTAAGGGAAATATAATGGGTTCTACAAACCCGTTTGGTGGTGATGGTTCATCCATTAACCGACCACCTATATTCAGTGGTGAAGGGTATGCATACTGGAAAGTCCGCATGCAAATTTTTTATAGAAGCCATTGACTCGGATATTTGGGAATCCGTAGTCAACGGCCCCTTCGTTCCACAGCATCTAGTGAACGATGAACCTAAAGACAAGCCTAAAAGTCTATGGACCGATGATGAGCGCAAAAGGGTCCAGCATAACCTACGCGCCAAAAATATCATCACATCGGCCCTATCCTACGATGAGTTCTTTAGGGTCTCGTAGTGCCGAAATGCAAAAGAAATGTGGGACACTTTGCAAGTGACTCACGAAGGCACTAGCGAAGTCAAGCGTGCTAGATTAAATGCGTTGACCCACGAGTATGAGCTATTTCACATGTGAACTAGCGAATCAATCAGTGATATGCAAAAGTGATTTAATCATATCATGAATCATTTAGTTTCTCTAGATAAATCTTTTGCCATAGGAGAATTAACTAATAAATTTTTACGTTGCCTTGACAGGAAATGTCAGCCGAAAATAACTGCAATTATGGAATCCAAAGAATTGGACTCCATGCCTCTAGCCACATTGTTTGGAAAGCTTCAAGAGCACGAGATGGAATTGGGTCGCTTGATGATGCATGAGGATTCAGACCTGAAGAAGAAGAGCATCACATTGAAGGCTACGACCTCTAAAACAAAAGAAGATAAAGATGATGATGAATCTGACTCCGATCTGGATGATGAAACAATGGGTCTCCTTGTTCGAAAATTCATTAAATTCATAAAAAGAAAAGGAGGATTCAAAAAGTTTCAGAAGAAAGATGCAAATGAATCAACCAAGAAAGGCAAGAACACCAAATATTGCTTCACTTGCCACGAGTGCGGAAAAGTAGGACACATGCGATTTCAGAAAGGCAAGAACACCAAATATCGCTTCACTTTCTAGTGAATTTAAATCTAAGAAAGCCTACATCGTATGGGATGTACCTGAGGAGGAAACGACATCAAGCACCTATAGTGAGGAGGAGTCAGCAAAACTATGTTTGATGGCTAGATCTGAAAACGATGGCAATTCAAGCACACAAGAAGATAAACATGAGGTATATTCTGACACC
>NW_017727795.1:87056-87542 GCF_001865875.1 Lupinus angustifolius | reverse complement strand
GCAGAAATGGTACCTAGACAGCAGGTGTTCGAGACATATGACATGTGACAGATCAAACTTCCTGGATCTTTCACTTAAAGGTAAAGGATACGTCACGTACGGAGACAACAACAAGGGAAAGATTCTTGGCACCGGAACAGTTGGAAATTCATTTCAAACACTTATTGAAAATATTCTCTATGTTGAAGGATTAGAACATAATCTCTTGAGCATAAGCCAACTCTGTGACAAAGGTAACCGTGTGTCTTTCGATTCTGAGTGTTGTAATATTCGTTGGTCATCTATAAATAATATTTACATGATTAATTTGGATGATGTCACTACTTTGTTTTCAAAATGTTTTATTTCAAAAGAAGATGACATCTGGCTTTGGCATAGACGCGTTGCACATATCCATGTAACACATCTAGATAAATTATCATCAAACGAACTAGTTGAGGGGCTACCAAAACTAAATTTTAAAACCAAAGAGATTTGTGACACTTG
>NW_017727795.1:86639-86956 GCF_001865875.1 Lupinus angustifolius | reverse complement strand
TTCTAGAAGAATTAGCTAGAACCATGCTTAATGAAAGTAATATCCCGAAATACTTCTAGGCAGATGTAGTGCATACTTCATGCTATGTCATAAATCGAGTACTTCTAAGGCCTAATATAAATAAAAATCCTTATGAACTTTTGAAAGGTCGTAAACCAAACATACCCCATCTTCACGCTTTCGGATGCAAATGTTTTATCTTAAATAATGAAAAGTGGGCTTTAGGAAAATTTGATTCAAAAGCCGATGAAAGAATATTTTTGGGGTACTCGATGCATAGCAAAGCCTTTAGAGTCTTTAATAAATATTTAATGCAA
>NW_017727795.1:86189-86539 GCF_001865875.1 Lupinus angustifolius | reverse complement strand
GTTCAAATCTTTTAAAAATCTTGCCAAGCAAATCCAAAACCAACTTAACCTAAAAATAGTATATATACGTAGTGATCACGGGAGAGAATTCGAGAACTTTCAGTTTGATAAATTCTGTGATAAGCATGGTATTTTACATCAATTCACTGCTCCTCGCAGTCACAACAAAATGGAGTTGTTGAGAGGAAGAATCGTGTTCTAGAAGAATTGGCTAGAACCATGCTTAATGAAAGTAATATCCCGAAATACTTCTAGGCAGATGTAGTGCATACTTCATGCTATGTCATAAATCGAGTACTTCTAAGGCCTAATATAAATAAAAATCCTTATGAACTTTTGAAAGGTCGTAA
>NW_017727795.1:85179-86089 GCF_001865875.1 Lupinus angustifolius | reverse complement strand
TCTGAGGAGCATTCAGATATGCCAACTGTCTGGAAAACCAAGAAAGCTCACCCAATCGATAAAGTAATAGGTGACATATCTACGGGAGTGGTAACCCGTAGTTCCTTACGAAACTTTTGTAACTTTGTAGCTTTTGTATCTCAGATTGAGCCAAAGACCATTGATGAGGCCATTGAGGATGTACACTGGGCTATAGCTATGCAAGAAGAGCTAAACCAGTTTGAACGTAACAATGTTTGGGACTTGGTCCCTAAACCTAAAGATCATCTTGTGATTAGTATCAGATGGGTCTTTAGTAACAAACTAGATGAATCAGGCTTAATCATTTGAAATAAGGCACACTTGGTGGCCAAAGGCTATAACCACGAGGAAGATATCGACTATGATGAGACCTATGCCCCTGTAGCCAGATTAGAGGCCATCAGAATGCTTCTTTCCATTGCATCTATTATGAATTTCAAATTATTTCAAATGGACGTAAAAAGCGCCTTCTTCGATTGCTACATTCAAGAAGAAGTCTATGTTGATCAACCGCCTGGTTTTGAAAATTTTAAATATCCGAACCATGTTTATAAACTCAAAAAGGCACTCTATGGTCTTAAGAAAGCTCCTAGAGCTTGGTATGATAGACTAAGTACCTTTCTTTTGGAAAAAGGGTTCGAAAGAGGCTTGGTTGACACAACGCTTTTTATACGTAGATCAGAAAATCATGTATTGCTTGTTCAAATCTATGTTGATGATATAATCCTTGGATCTACTAATGATATTCTCTGTAAAGAATTTTTTGAGATGATGCAGGGGGAGTTCGAAATGTCAATGATGGGAGAACTGACATTCTTGTTGGGGCTTCAAATAAAGCAGCTAGAAAGTGGGATCTTCATTCATCAGGCTAAATATTGCAAAGAGCTAC
>NW_017727795.1:38398-85079 GCF_001865875.1 Lupinus angustifolius | reverse complement strand
TATGTTTAGACTAATCTTTTAGAATGCATGCATAAGTCCCAAAAAGTTGAAATCGTCCTGCTTGATCTAAAAATTACAGTGTTTAATCGATTAAAACATCAAAATTAATCGATTAATTTTTAATGTTAATCGATTACCTGGGTATCAGTTTTGAAAATCATTTTTCGTATGATTTTAATAGATTAACCAGGCCCGTTAATCGATTAAAACCAGTAGTATAAGTGCAAACAGCACTTCGGTTTCACACTTTTTTCGGCATTTTCTCTATTTCCTTTTCCTTTTGAGTCTCTGTAACCGTGATACAACTGAACCAAGTGCATTAACCTAGATAAACTTCACCCCTAACCTTCTCTAATCCCCTAGAAATCTCTAATTTCATCCTAATTCACTTCAATCCCGTATTCCCCAAATCAAAACCCTAGGTTAGGTTTGCCACATTCCCTCTCTATTTCGTCCAAATCAACTCGGTTTCTGCAAATCAATGGAACAAAGTTTCCCAAAAAGGTTCAAAACCCCTGCCTATCATGGAAGAAGACTGGAGTTTGGCTCATCCTCCACTCGGGGCACCCAACAGGACCGTGGTGACCCATTCTCCTCGCTCATTCTGCAAGAGACTCGCTTGGCTAAGTTTCAAGGACGAAAACCCATGTATGTAAGGTATGTTGATCTAACCTGGATGGCGGAATAGAATTCCTGTTTCCCGCATAATATGGAGGCTCAGGGAGCCGTTAAATTTCTGGAATTAAAGGGACAAGTCTACCCTGCTCTAGTTAGGGAGTTTTATGCAAATTTCAGATATAAGAATGGTAAATATTGGTCTATGATTTCTGGAAATCTGTTTCAGATTAGTGATGACCTGGTTATTAATGTTGGTGGGTTATCCTCCATTACTGTCAAAATACCGGAGGATGAATATCAGGCAGGCCTTCAGAGGTGCAAAAATCACCTTCATGGAAGAATCATCTTCTCCATAGGAGATACTCCCATGAAGTTTCTTCATCTTAAAGCTATGCTCACAGGTCTATGGAGCATGATAAGTAAATGGAACATGATTTCTCTAGGTAAGGGGTATTATGATTTTTCATTTTCAAATGTCGAGGACATGAGATCCATTTGTGCCACTGATACCTGGAACCTTCGTCCTGGATTCTTGAGGTTATTCTTATGGACACCAGACTTCAATCCTAGCATTTAAACCTCTCCCATTCACAATGTTGGGTGAAAATCCTTGGTTTGCCTAAGGAATACTGGAGCTGTCGTATCATCTTCTCAATAGCGGGGCGGATTGGCAATCCAATAGCTTTGGATGAGGCTACTAACAACAGAGCTTTTGGGCATTTTGCAGAAAAATTGGTGGACATTAATCTCAAAGCATCACTACTTGAGAAAATCGTAGTAGAAAGGGAAGGATTTGCTTTTTTTGTCTACCTTGAGTATGAGAATCTCCCTAACTATTGCTGAGGAGGAGACTCCCTCTAGGGTGTATAACACCTTAGATGAAAACATTCTAACTCATGAACAAAGGGATTATGAGGAATTCATTGTCCAAGCAAGTAAGGAAATGGTTAACCAAATTGCTGCCAAGGAAACCATAATTGTTGGAAGACTCTGGGCAGATGAGGAAGTTGTGATTGAAGATACTGAAGAGAGTCAATTCTCTCCTGTGCTTTCAAAATCTCAAAAGAAAAGGCTAAAGAAAAAGAGATATCTGAAAAAGTGCACTTTACCCATAAGGGTGGATACCTTAATTCCTCTCAATGAAGGTATTGTATTGGAATTGCAGAGGGATTGGGAATAATAAAACTAGGCTTGTCTTAAAAAAGTTATGTTTGTCTAGTAAACCACACTTGTTGTTCATTGCTGAACCTAAGGTTACTATGGATGTAATAAATACCCAGTTTTGGTCTGATTTGAAGTTCATACACTTTGTAATGAATGACAGGGGACCCAACCTTCCTAGTATTTTGGGATTTTGCTCTTTGGATTTGAACGCTGTTGTGATCATTATCTCCGATCAGCAATGCTCCCTGTCTATATTGTGGAATAACAAGACCTTTTTCATAAGTGTCATATATGCTCACACACACTATCTCCAAAGAAGGCTTCTTTGGGAGGAAATTCAGTTTCTAATGCTTGCTCACCCTGGTCCTTGGTGCTACATTGGAGACTTCAATGCAGTTCTGGGTTCAAATGAATGTAAAAGTGCTAGACTGCCTAATAAAGTCCCTTGTGAGGTTTTCCAAAAGTTCACTAACAGCTCAAGATTGACTCACTTTCCCACCAGGGGGGCTCCTTTCACTTGGACTAACAAGAGAAAGGGGAGGCCCTCACTGAAAAAAGACTAGATATATGTTTATGCAATGATATTTGGATTTCCAATTGGCAGAATGTTGCTTGTTGCACTCACCCTAGAGTTGCTTCTGATCACCATCCAATCCTGTTTTCCTCTGAAGTTTCTGATAACTTTAGATCATCTCAATTCAGATTTCAAAAAATGTGGCTTAGGCACACATATTATAAAAGATTGGTGGAGGAGTCTTGGAGAGATCCAGTTCTTGGCTGTCCTATGTTTATTCTATCTCAAAAGCTAAAAATTTTGAAGATTAAGATGAAGGATTGGAATGCTAATATATTTGGTAATGTGCATCTCAGAGTCTAGAATGCTTCAACCAATGTTGAGATAATTCAAAGGTTTATCAATGCTTCTGGTCCACACCCAGACTTATTGGACCAGGACCTCCATGCTCAAAATCAGTTACTGGAAGCTTTAACAACTGAGGAGGATTTTTGGAAGGAAAAATCTAGACTAAATTGGCATATTCGTGGTGATAGAAACTGAAGTTTCTTTCACAAGTTCATTAAGATAAGGCAAGCTACTAAATCATTGTCCATGGTGAAAAATAGTGAGGAGGTCCTAACTACTCAGCAGTAAATAAGCAGCCATGCTCTTTCCTTTACATGGATTTATTTGCCTCAAACAATAATCGTGTACCTAAATCCCTTATACAAAATGTTATCCCCGGCTTGGTGGGCAATGAGGACAATGCAATGCTAACTAGTATTCATGCTAAAGATGAGATAAAGAAAGTTGTTTTCACTATGAATGGGGAGGGAGCCCCTGGCCCTGATGGTTTTGGGGGCGCTTCTATCAACACTTTTGGGAGATTGTTGTTAAGGATGTGTGCAACTCTGTCACTCAATTCTTCTTGCAAGGTTGGGTTATGCCGAATATGAACTCTAACTCTATAATTCTGATCCCTAAGTCCTCTAATGCAGAAAGGATTGAGGATTATAGACCCATTGCTCTAGCTAATTTCCAATTCAAAATCATCTCTAAGGTCCTAGATGACAGACTAGCTTCTATTGCTGCTAGGATTGTTTCTCCCCATCAAAAAGGCTTCATCAAGGACAAAAATATTAAGGATTGCATATGCGTTCCCTCTGAAGCAATAAACCTACTTGAGCATAAAACTTTTGGTGGTAACTTGGCAATCAAGTTAGACATAACTAAATCTTTTGACACTATCGATTTGGGGTTCCTTCTTGATACTTTAAAGGCTTTTGGTTTCAGTGAAACCTTTACCAACTAGATAAGCACTATATTGCATTCTACAAAGCTTTCTATTAATGTCAATGGCCAAAATATGGGTTTTTCAGCTGTTGTCGTGTTGTTAGGCATGGTGATCCTCTATCTCCCATCCTCTTTTGTCTGGCAAAAGATGTCCTGAGTTGAGGAATCAACAAGCTTGTGAATGAGAACAAGATGAGATCCATTTCTGGACCAAAAAATTTACACCTACCTAGTCATATCCTTTATACTGATGGCGTTCTAATTTTTTGAACGGGTGTTAAAAAGGAGCTTTATTGCCTAAAGATGCTCCTTCATGTTTATGCTGATGCTTCAGGTCAAAACATCAATCCTGCAAAGTACAAATTCTACATAGCTAAGGCAACTCCTAGGAAGATTGTTAGTCTTTCTTCTA
The DNA here is from genome assembly GCF_001865875.1 of Lupinus angustifolius. Lineage (NCBI taxonomy): Eukaryota > Viridiplantae > Streptophyta > Magnoliopsida > Fabales > Fabaceae > Lupinus > Lupinus angustifolius. The sequence continues at coordinate 81,096 of NW_017727795.1, read as the reverse complement.
CTCTTGGTTTCCTCCTTGGCTTCCTCCCTTTTCACTATTTGGGAGTCCCTCTCTACAAGGGTAAGCCTAATAAGGTGCATCTCCAACCAATTGTTGACAAAATCATCCAGAAATTTGCCAAGTGGAAAGGCCTAACTTTGTCAATTATGGGAAGGGTTGAATTCGTCAAGTTTGTGTTTCAGAGTATGTTGGTTTATAGTTTCCACATATATCATTGGTCTTCAATGTTGATCAAGCATTTGGATTCTTGCATAAGGAACTTCATTTGGTTAGGAGATATAAAGATCAAAAAATTGGTGACTGTTGCTTGGGCTCAAGTCTGCTGCCCTGCTAAGATGGGTGGTTTGGGCATCAACTCTCTCCAGAAAATGAACCAGGCTGCTTTGATCAAACTAGCTTGGGAGATGAGAACTTCAAACATTGGTTGGGCTATCCTCTATAGAATCAGGTATGGGGAAGCTTGCACCCCCCTAACAGATTCTTCAAATCCTATGTATGGCAGGGTATAAAGATGAATTGGCAAACAACAATAGACTATTTAAGATGGTTAATTGGCAATGGTCAACATACCAACTTCTGGACTGATAATTGGTTGGGAGAACCTGTGGTCCACTCTCTCAACATCCCAGGTTTGGCACTCTATCCTTAAGGCAATTGTTCCTGATTTTATTCACGAATCCAAATGGACAATTCCTAATTGGTTGGCTCAATGCTTCCCTCACATAGCTCTTCAAATATCTAGCACAATCACTTCATTCAAGGATGATAAGCTGATATGGCAGAATTCCAATGATGGAGTCCTAACTCACAAAGATGCTTATCTCTGCATTACTACTGCCAATAATCCTATTAATTGGTGCAAGACAATATGGTCTGCTACAATTCCTACCTCCAAAATTTTCACAACTTGGAGACTCATCAAAGGGAAAATGCCAACGGGTGATAAGTTGCAAAAACGATGCGGCTCGATGGTCTCACAATGTAATCTTTGCAAGAATAACATGGAAAGATCTCAACATCTTTTCCTACTTTGTCCTTTTGCAGCTTCTATGTGGCATTGGATAGGTAGTCTCTTTTTTATCACTACTGACACTAACTCTATCAACCATCATGCTTGCTTGTAAAAACAGCTTCAACCCCCAACTGATGCATCTGGTCGCTATTGCTATAGTTCACACTATCAACACTATCTTGTATATTAGAAATCAGGATAGATTCCAAGACATCAATATTTCTTTGCGAAGGGCTATGATCAGGATTAAGGCTTCAATTACCTTATCTGGAAATTCTTCTTCAGCCATGGCTAACACTTCATTGCCGGAGTTTGCAATTCTAAAATCTCTCAACACCAAAATCAACTACAAACCTGCTCCCAAAATCACTGAGGTCAGGTGGTTTCCTGCTAAAGGTAGCCCTGGTCATTCTGAAGGTGGTGCCATTTTCAGGAACTCCAGGGAGATATCATAGCTTGCTTTGCGGATTACTTCACTGTGCATGATGCCTTATTTGCTGAGCTCAATATAGCTACGTTGGCCATTGAATTTGCTAAAAGAAATGGTTGGGACAACATTTGGCTTGAGTGTGACTCATCCTTGGCGGTTGATATCTTCAAAGGGTATGGCATGGTCCCTTGGAGGCTACTAAACAAATGGCTGAGATGTTGCACGACAATATCTTCTATGAACTTTTCTATTTCCCACATTTATAGGGAGGGAAACTCTTGTGCCGATAAACTTGCTAATTTTGGTATTTGGTCTAAGTCCTTCTCTTTATGGCATGAAGTTCCAAGCTTTATGGCGTATGTTTTCTTTCGAAACATGGTTGGACTGGCTAACTATAGATTTCCATCCATGTAATCTCCTCTCTTTATTATAAATATAGTTCTTCGGGTGCTCTGCCACCTTTGCTTAAAAAAATTTTGCTTTAAATTTCTTTCTAATTATTCAAAACGAAACACTTACATCCAAAAGCATAAAAATGAGAAATATTTGGTTCTCGGCCTTTAAAGAGTTAAAAGGTGTTTTTCTTAAGAATAGGCCTCAAAAGTATTTTATTCATAACATAGCACACGGTATGAACCGCATTCGCCCAAAAGTACTTGGGCACTTTGCTCCCATTCAACATGGTTTTGGACAAACTCCTCAAGATCTCTATTTTTCCTTTGGACAACTCCTCAAGATCTCTATTTTTCCTTTCAACAACTCCATTTTGTTCAGGAGTTCTAGGAACAGCATATTGGTATTCGATACCATGTTTTTCGCAAAATTTATCAAATTTGTTGTTCTCAAATTCTCCACCATGATCACTTCTTATAGTCACAATTTAATGTTTCATTTGATTTTTGACTAAATTGGCAAACTTCTTGAATGATTTAAAAGTATCACTTTTGAGTGCAGGAAAAATAGTCCATGTGAATCTTGAATAATCATCTACAATAACAAGTGCATAGTAACTTCCACAAAAACACATTATTTGAGATAGTCCAAACAAGTCCATATGAAGTAACTATAATGGCCGTGTTGTGGATACCGTATTTTTAGAAGAGAAAGAACTTTTGACTTGTTTGCACATTTGGTAAGAGTCAGATTATTATTCTATTTTAAACTTGAGTTTAGGTAGATCGATTATTAATTCATTTATAAATATCTTGTTCAAATGATTCCAATGGATATGAGCAATCCGCCTATGCAAAATCAAATTATCACCCTCTATTGAAATTAAGAATTTTGAGAATAAGGAGGAAATATCTTCCAAATCAACCATATATATGTTATTTGTCCTATGACCAATAAATTTAACACTATTGTCTATGTCACTTCTGAATGATTATGAGTCACAAAAGAAAAATCATGGAAAACACTCATGTTTGAAAATAAACTCTTTAAAAGATTCATAAAACTCTTTCTTTTCACATGAAAGTTTTTATCACTCTTGAAAATCCGTGTCAATCTTGCATCAAGTTTATGTATCACTTGTGTATTCTTGTTCTAGTTTGCCTATGGGAAAGGTTGGTGATATACCATTCAGTTGCAAACTATTTTCTGTTGGGGATAATCAATTAAATATCCACTTAATTGATTAACGTTTCAGTAAAACGTCAAAGATTCCAAAATAGAAACTTATTTAATCGATTAATCATGTCCTTGTTAAGTATCAGTGGTCTAGGAACACCTAGAAGGGGGGATTGAATAGGTGTAGTGGTTAACAAGCACCGCTTCTTGAACCAAAACCCAACTGCTGGAAAACAACCCAGTTAATCGATTAACAGCAGGGTTTAATTGATTAACAGCAGGGTTTAATCGATTAACTATTGCATAGAACAGAATGATCAGACAGGCAAATTGCACAGTAATTAAAACAAAATTGAACAAATATAATACAGATATTTTTACGCACAATTATTAAGTATATGACAGTAAACAAATATCCAACTTTTCAATTACAGATTCAATTTATAATGGCAAGAAACATAAAGAAGATAAAGAGAGATAGAACAGTGCAAAAAAGGATTTTTATCTTGGTTCGTTTGCGGTCCACTGCAAACTACATCCAGGCCTCCCCTTCTGGATTAGGGAGATTTTATTTCTTCACAATATTGAAAAATGGATACAAATACCAATTCAATTACAAGCACATAGGACGCTCCCTTCTTGAAATCTAGGATCTCTAAATCCTTAGTTTGACTCTACCCTTCGCCTCTTAGAAAACCTTTCTCGTGAAGTAGCCCACCCAAGATTCTTATCCTCAAATCAAGACCTCTTAGCCTTGGTGAAGAACCTCAATCTCTATGGTGATCTCACACCAAGAGACAAATCCAGACTACACAAAAACACGTTAAACAACAAGGTATACTAACAATAATTCTTAAAATATGACAAGATAAAGACTCAAAGATTAACCCTTTTACTAACCACTTAAGCCATCAAGATTCAAATGAGTTAATCAATATTAGTATACAAATATTTTTTCTCTAACAAAATCTAATGCATGAGCATGTGAGCAAGATAAGAATGGGCACAAAATTATGCAATAATAGTAAGCATATAATAGCAATTAAACCAGCATAATCTCTCTTCTAAAGCATGCAACTCTCTTGCAAACACACAGTAAAATACGTATGCAAAATGCTCTCTAAACAGCCCTATACAATAGAATGCAAATGCTATGGGATTCTGAACAATGCCTTGTATTTATAGCATAGAGAATAGGCGGTTACACTCGTTCCAAAAACAGTTAAATAGTTAAAATAGATTTCAGTTATGACATATAACAGACTAGTTAATCGATTAAGGCTTCTCTTTAATCATTTAACGGGGCAACAGAATGACACATAATTCAGTTGAAACAAAAAACACATATTTCAAAGAAGAGCAATTGAGTTAATCGATTAAGTTACCACGTTAATTGATTAACTAGAACATTTATGCACATGTTTCAAATGGTAAACTTCTCATATGTTATGCTCAATATATATACATGTTTTACGAATTATATTATGCCTAATATACATATATAACATGTATTATAGATGCATGAACATACAATTAACTAGATGATATGTCTCATGAATATGATATGACAATTTAGATGGCTTAAGAGACTAGCATCTAGGTTCACCTAACCTATAGTCATTTACTATAACACACATCCCAGACTAGTTACATTATAGACTCAATTTACACCCTAGTCTAGATATGACCAAATGAGCATATGACATGTTGATTGTTAAGCCATCTTCAAGCTTTGTTAGAACCTTGTCTTCATCAAAACATAGGCAAAGACATGCTAGTGCTATCCTTGATACTTTGCAATTTCAATCTCCCCTTTTTTGATGATGACAAACACTTCATCAAAATTCTTCAATTGTTGATGGATAAGCTTGATGATGATTTTTTAGAATGGTTGACAAAGGTTGTTTTTCTAAGAAAAAAGTTAAAACGCATTGCTTCCTTGTAGGTAAGAAAAGTTATGTAAGGAAGCTTGATAGAACAACCTGCAAAAGACTTTATACAACCTGCAAAATGAATATAACACAACAAGCAATCTTTCTCCCCCATTTGACATTATCAAAAACATAAACGTATTCAATTCTAGTCAAAAGTTAGGAGAGTTATAATGGTTATGACATACTGTAATTAATCAATTAAACTTGGGTATGTAATTAATTAACCAGCTGTAAAGAAGCTTGAACAAATTCACAGTTTTTACACCATTTAATCGATTAAGTGAAACCGTTAATCGATTCAATTGACAACATATAGCCATAGAACAGTTTGAATGACATGAAAGGTTATGCAGAAGCAAATCAAGCACATAATGATTAAGCATTTCATATATTTGAGCAGTTTGCAATAGGAACAATCGTTCAATATTATTACATATACCGATGATGATCAAGATTCATTTCAAACTAAGTAAAGTACTATATGCAACATAATTAGCAAGAAAGTATAAACGCGATAATTCGAATTCATTTTACCATAAAATCTAAAACAGTAGGTCAACAGTAGACATTGAGTTATTACAAACCAAATAAAAACAGCAATGCAATACAAAACATGAGATCTCAAGAGGAAATATGTTCAACAAGGTCCATTAGCTAGGAAGACTAAACTAAAGCTCTAAGATTTCCTATCTAAGGATGAGATGGAGGATTCTGGTTGTTAGGAGTCAACAAACTACAACCACCCTTGATGAAGACACTCAGCTTGTTGAATTCAGCAACCATTCTTCTATTCTGAGACTCATTATTAGACTGAATATAATTCCGCAAGGATTGGTAATGGTTGTCAATGTATGCATTCTGACATTCCTCAAAATGTTCCAAATCCATATTATATGAATCCTTAAGAGACTGAAAGTGAAGGTCCATCCTATTATTGATACATTGTTCCATAGCATCCATATAAGCTTGTCCAAAAGCAGGTTCGTGTGATGCATGTCCTGAATACTCCCCCTGAGTTGCAACATATGGCTCTTGGTTCATGTCTTGATCATCTTCACCGGAAGGATCAAGGGTAGCATTGTTGAAGTCCTCTTGATATGGCCAAGTGTTGCCATACTTGTAGATACCCATCTTGTGAATTAAACTCTCACAATTCAAGTGATCCTTGTTTGAGCAGTCCATCATTATAGTATCCGAAATATCAATGTGTAGATAATCAATAACTCGGGATATGAAGATACTATACAGAAGTAGTCTTGATTGAGAGACTGAGACGTTATACATGACCTTCAGAATCTCATCAGGCCAATTTATCATAATGTTTTCCTTCATAGCAAACATAAATCTCATGTCATTCACGGTAGGTTGTGTTTGATTTGTGTTTCTCTGAATCAATATGTAGGCAATCAAGTAGTGTAGGAGTCTGTTTTCTACGGTCAGTGACCCAACTTTGGTCAATTCGCCATGGACATAGAGTTGAGGTCTATGTTGAAAGCGTTATTCGATGTTTATTTTAGTTGGGAGTTTTCTCCTCTCAACAAATCGTCCTGATGGTTGGTCTACGTACACCTGCTCTTGAATATATCCATTTAAAAAGGCACTTTTAACATCCATTTGAAAAAGTTTAAAGTTCAGGAATGATGCAAATGACAAGAGCATCCTAATGGCCTCAAGTCTGGCTACAGGAGCGTAGGTCTCATCATAATCGATGCCCTCCTCCTGGTTGGTGCCAATAACGGGATGATCATTTGGTTTGGGGACCAAGTCCCACACATTGTTTCATTCGAACTGGTTTAGCTCTTCTTGCATAGCTATACCCCAGTGTACATCCTTGATGGCTACATCAATGGTCTTAGGCACTAATTGAGACACAAATGCAACAAAATTACAAAAGTTTTGTAAAGAGCTACGGGTTACCACTCCTGTAGTTATATCACCTAGCACCTTATCGAGTGGAGGATCCTTCTTAGTTCTCCATGCGATAAGCATTTCCTGATGTTGCTCTGCTTCTGTTTGCTCTACTTCTTGTTGGATTTCTTCCATGTCCTAGTATGGTACTTCTTCAAGTGTACCTGAAACATCATAAAAAAAAGACCTTTCTCTTCTCTTTTGGAGAAGATTCGTCAAAATGGACATGAATAGACTCTTCTACTTGCATGGTATATTTATTAAACACACGGAATCCCTTGCTATGTAATGAATATCCTAAAAATATACACTCATCAGCTTTCGAGTCAAATTTTCCTAAAATTCTTTTCCGTTATTCAAAATAGAACATTTACAACCGAAAACATGAAGATGAGCAATATTTGGTTTTCGACCTTTAAAAATTTCATAAGGTGTTTTTGAAGAAGTAGGCCTAAGTAATATTCTATTTATTACATAACATGCTGTGTGAACTACATCAGCCCAGAAATACTTTGGGACTTTGCTTTCATTTAGCATAGTCCTTGCGAGTTCCTCTAGAACTCTATTTTTCTTCTCAACAACTCCATTTTGTTGAGGGGTATGTGGAGCTGAGAACTGATGCATAATACCATGTTTATTACAGAACTTATTAAATTTACAATTTTTGAATTCTCCGCCATGGTGGATCAAATGTAAATAATCTTTAGGTGATAATCTTTAGGGTAGACTGGTTTTGGATTTGCTTGGCTAGACATTTAAAAGATTTATAAGCATCGCTCTTTGATGCTAAAAATAAAGTCCAAGTCAATCAAGAAAAATCATCGACAATAACTAAGACGTAATAGCTCCCACCAAAACTCATAATTTGTGATGGTCCAAACAAGTCCATATGAAGAAGCTCCAATGGTCTAGTAGTGGATATCACATTCTTTCTATTAAAAGAATTCCTGACTTGTTTACATTTCTGACTAGGAATCTTGAGTTTAAAATTGAGTTTTGGAAGACCGATTACTAAATTATTTTTTGATAATTTTTCTAAATGCTTCACATGTTTGTGAGCGACGCGTCTATGCCAAAGGTAGATGTTATCTTCTTTTGAAATAAGACATTTTGAGAAAATGGAAGTGACATCCTCCATATTAACCATATAAATATTATTTACCCAATATCCGACAAACTTAACATTATTAGATAATTCATCACGAATGATACAACAAATAGAATCAAAAGACATAGTATTACCTTTGTCGCATAATTGGCTTATACTCAATAAATTGTTTTCCAAACCGTCTACATAGAGAACGTTCTCCTTTCTATAATGGCGTTTTAGAGGTCTCCTATATGGTCTATTTTTATGGGATGGGGGAACATATCCTAATCCAGTATGGTCACCAACGTTTCTTGTTTTTCTAAGCAGACTGTCTAATTGGTTTTTACTATTTGTGAGTTTTGTGACTTTTTCATTCAGTTTAAAGTTTTCGTTTTTCAAGTCCTCGCAAGACTCACAAACAATATTTTGACATAAGTTATTATTCGAGCAATCGCATGAAGCGTAGGAAAAAATTAGATCTAATGTTTCTCTTTCCAATTTTAATTCAGCTAATTCTTTCTACAATTGAATTATTTTTTGTTTGTTTAGCAAAATTATTCTTTTTCTCTCGTTACCTAACTTTGCTAATTTTTTAAGTTCTTCATGCATCTCAACATAAGTACTACATAATATTTCATATGAGGGAGAATAAGAAGAATAAGAAGATGTGTCAGAGTATACCTCATCTGAAGTATCCTTGCTACCTTATTTGGAAGCCTCATCTGATATGGCCATTAAGCACAGCTTCACGGTCTCGTCTTCATCCGAGGTGCTTGATGTTGTTTCTTCCTCCGGTACATCCCAGATGATGTATGCTTTATTTGACTTGAAGTCCCGGGGATTGCTCTTCTTTTAATCAAATCTTTTCAGGTAAGTGGGGTACTGATACTTCATGTGTCCTGGCTTACCACATTCATGGCAAGTGAAGCGTTCCTTTGTCTTGCCTTTCTTTGTTCATTCACGCGCTTCTTTCTTTTGGAATCGTCTAAGTCCTCCTTTCTCCTTCAATAAATTTCCAAATTTTCGTACTAGGAGGTTTAGCGTTTTCTTGTCAATGTCTGAATCAGAGACTTCGTTATCTATCTCTTCAATGGGTTGTGATGTTGAAGCTTTGAGAGATATTTCCTTCTTTTTATGATCGGACTCCTCATGCATTGTCAAACGCCCAAGCTCCATCTCATGCTCTTGAAGCTTTCCAAAGAGTGTTGCCGAAGGCATGGAGTCTAGATCCTTGGACTCCATGATTGCTGTTAATTTAGGTTGCCATCTCCTATCAAGATAACATAAGACTTTATTAGTGAGCTCTCCTTTGGTGAACACCTTATCTAAAGCGATAAGATGGTTAATAATGTGAGTGAATCGTTTTTCCATATCGCCGATTGATTCACTCGGTAGCATACGAAATAATTCGTATTCGTGAGTAAGCACATTTAGCTGGGTGCGCTTGACTTTAATAGTGCCTTTGTGAGTCACTTGTAATGTGTCCCACATTTCCTTAGCACTTTGACATTGAGACACCCGAAAGAATTCGTCGTAAGATAGGGCTGAGGTAATGATGTTCTTGGCATGAAGGTTGAATTGGACCTTCTTGTGCTTCTCATCGGTCCATAAGCTTTTTGGCTTTTCTTTCGGTTCGCCATCCACTAAGTGAAGTGGGGCGAAGGGGCCACTGATTACGGATTCCCAAATGTCCGAATCAATAGCCGCAATGAATATTTTCATTGGGACTTTCCAGTAGGCATAACCCTCGCTACTGAATACGGAAGGGCAGTTAATGGATGCGCTATCAGCGCCAAAGGGGTTGGTGGAACCCATTTTAATTCCCCTCGGATCACGCAAATGCGGTTGAGCTAGCACATCGTACTAGCTCTGATACCACTTGTTAGGTATTAGTGGTCTAGGAACACCTAGAAAGGGGGTTGAATAGGTGTAGTGGTTAACAAGCACCGCTTCTTGAACCAAAAACCAACTGCTGGAAAACAACCCGGTTAATCGATTAACAGCAGGGTTTAATCGATTAACTATTGCATAGAACAGAATGATCAGACAGGCAATTTGCACAGTAATTAAAACAAAATTGAACAATATAGATATTTTTATGCACAATTATTAAGTATATGGCAGTAAACAAATATCCAACTTTTCAATTACAGATTCAATTTATAATGGCAAGAAACATAAAGAAGATAAAGAGAGAAAGAACAGTGCAAAAAAGGATTTTTATCCCAGATCGTTTGCCGTCCACTACAAACTACATCCAGGCCTCCCCTTCTGGATGAGGGATAGTTTGTCGTCCACTACTTAAGCCATCAGGATTCAAATGAGTGAATCAATATCAGTATACAAATAATTTCTCTCTAACAAAATCTAATGCATGAGCATGTGAGCAAGATAAGAATGGGCACAAAATTATGCAAAAACAATAAGCATATAACAACAATTAAACCAGCATAATCTCTCTTCACACGCATGCAAGTCTCTTGTAAAAACACAGTAAAATACGTATGCAAAATACTCTCTAAACAGCCCTATACAATAGAATGCAATGCTATGGGTTTCTGAACAATGCCTTGTATTTATATCATAGAGAATAGGCGGTTACACTCGTTGCAAAAACAGTTAAATAGTTAAAATAGTTAAAACAGATTTCAGTTATGACATATAACAGACTAGTTAATCGATTAAGGCTTCTCTTTAATCGATTAACGTGACAACAGAATGACACAGAATTCAGTTGAAACAGAAAACACATATTTAAAAGAAGAGCAGTTGAGTTCTTCGATTAAGCTGGAACATTTATGCATATGTTTCAAATGGTAAACTTCTCATATGTTATGCACAATATATATACATGCTTTACCAATTATATTATGCCTAATATGCACATATAACATGTATGATAGATGCAAGAACATACAATTAACTAGATGATATGTCTCATGAATATGATATGACAATTTAGATGGCTTAAGAGACTAGCATCTAGGTTCACCTAACCTATACCCACTTACACACATCCCAGACTACTTAGATTATAGACTCAATTTACACTCTAGTCTAGATATGACCAAATGAGCATATGGCCTGTTGATTGTTGAGCCATCTTCAAGCTTTGTTAGAACATTGTCTTCATCTTCCACCTTACTATGCAGTTCGGGAGGCATCCTTCCCTTTGCCCGACCGAAGACCTATAACCGCCCTGAGAATGTCCTTACATGCTTTCTTATGTGACTTTGTGTGATTGTTTGATTGTTTATGATCTTTGTTTTAAGATGTAAATGTTATGAACTTACGATTAGAGGATTAACTCATTCAAATCTGAGGCACTCAGATTTCAAATGCTGGACGTGGAACTGCAAACTTGGACTTCATGGCTACAATGATGGCGACGATTCATAGTGTCAATGCTAACTTGCATCAACTAAATCAACAACAACATTAACAACCACAACAACCACAACAGCCACAACAGCCACAATAACCCCAAGGACCTGCACTGTACAGGGGTTTGGACGAGTTCTGTCGTTGCAACCCACCTAAGTATGAAGGGGGATTTGCACCAGATGCTGCTACCAACTAGATCCAAGAGTTGGAGAGGATTTTCCAGGAATTGATGTGCACCGAGGAGCCGAAGGTCACCTATGCGACCTACATGCTAGCTAAAGAGGCTAGGAACTGGTGGGAGTTCACTCAATGCTAGATGGAGCATAAACAAAAAGTTGTCAACTAGACAAAGTTTAAGGATAAGTTTCTACAGAACTACTTTCCGGCGGACATGAAGACGAAGAAAGAAATTGAATTTCTGCGTCTGCAGTAGGGGAACATGTCAGTTGGGGAGTATGGTGTTGTGTTTGAGGATTTGGCAAGGTATGCCCAACATTACAATAAAGTGGGTAATGAAAGGTCCAAGTGTTCCAAGTTTGAAGAAGGATGAGACAGGACTTGAAGATGATGTTTGCTCACCAACAAATACCAGATTTTCCAACTCTTGTCAACAAATGCAGAATCTATGAGGAGAGTGTGAAAGCAAGGAATGCATCACTCAAGAATTCTATTCCTGAGGCAAATTCCTACGGATCCTAGAGGAATTTGGGTCAGAGTCATGGAAGGGGAAAGCCTTTCCACCACAACAAGAAACCATATGGATGTCCATATGGAAATCAACAGAAATTATTCCGATCAAACAACAACAACAACAACCATAACAACAACAATAACCAAGGTTTTCAAGTTGGGAACTCCAGCAACAATTCACCACCTTGGTGCTCGAAGTGCATGGGAAAGCATTTCAGTGCCAACTTCCCTATTTTCTATCACTGCAACCAACAGGGACACATCAAGTCGGTGTGCCCTAAGCTGAAGAAGGAAGGAGTGAATGTTGTTCGGGTGGCCAGACCTCAGGCCAAAGGAAGGGTATTCTCCATGAGCGGAGCTGAGATCAAGGAGGATGAAGATCTCATTCAAGGTACATGTCTTGTTAATGAGATTTCCTTATCCCAATTAGATATCATCTTAGGATTGGACTGACTATCCAATAACCACGTTCTATTGAACTGTCTTAACAAAACGGTAGTCTTTAGCAACCCTAAAGACCCAATAGAACCTCGTTATGAAACCAAAAGCACAACTTCCAATCAAATGGTGAAGTTCTTGAAGGAGGGAGCCCAAGTTTTCATGATGTTAGCATCGTTGGAGAAGAAAGAAGGAGGAGAATTTCCAATTATACCAGTGTTTCAGGACTTCTCTGAAGTCTTTCCGGACGATATTCCTGGTTTACCCCCAGTAAGGGAGATAAAGTTTGCTATTGATTTGGTTCCTAGAACTGGACCAATCTCTATAGCACCATATAGGATGGTACTGTTACAGTTGACAGAGTTGAAGAAACAATTGGAGGATCTATTGCAGAAACAGTTCGCCAGACCGAGTATTTCTCCATGGGGTGCTCCAGTTTTATTTGTAAAGAAGAAGGACGGTAGTATGAGGTTGTGTATCGACCACCAACAACTAAACAAGGTGACCATTAAGAACAAGTACTCGTTTCCAAGGATTGATGACTTGATGGACGAGTTGAGAGGAGCTACAGTATTTTCAAAGATCGATCTTCGATTGGGGTATCATCAAATACGCGTAAAGTCGGAAAACATTCCGAAAACAACTTTTCGGATGCGTTATGGCCATTACGAATACCTCAAAATGTCATTTGGTGTGACCAACACCCCTACATTGTTCATGGATTACATGAACATGAATTTTCATCCATACCTCGACACGTTTGTAGTCGTGTTTATCAATGATATCCTGATTAATTCAAAGAATCAAGATGAACATGTCGAACATCTACGAGTGGTATTGCTGATTTTGAAGGACAATCAACACTATGCCAAACTTTCAAAGTGTGAGTTTTGGCTAGAGTCAGTAAATTTTCTCGGTCATGTAATCTGGAAAGGAGGAATTGTCATGGATCCTACGAAAGTGGAGACGGTAATGGAATGGAATTCTCCAAAGTCAATGACGGAGATCAGAAACTTTCTCGGATTAGCGGGGTACTATAGGAAATTCATTGAAGGATTTTCAAAGTTAGCCTTGCCACTAACTACACTAGCGAGGAAGTGGCTTGGTACTTGCTGATCGGGCCAGGTGTGTGGTTCCAAGCTGGGAGGTGAAGATGCTCCGCTAAGCTACCTTCTTGAGGAGGTTGGCTTGTGCCAGATTTGTGTTCTACACGTGCCACATTGAGCCTGACCATGCCATGTTGAGTCTAATTGTGCTAGGTTCGTGTCTAGGTCAGATAGGCGTGGGTTTCGTCCAAGCTAAGCTGCTTAGGGAGAAACTTCATCTTCACTCCATACTTTCCACATAGGCCAAATGTTTTTGAATCATGCTTAAGGCTAAGCACATAGCTTGCCACGTCAAGCTTAAGCATGTCATGTGTGGATCATTTTGGCCAATTTTGAGCATTTTGCTTGCACTCCATTATTTCTTATCTTTTCCACATAAATCCTGCATAATATAATAAAAAAGAAATACACAAAGCATATATATAAGATTGTGATATTTAATCCAAAAAATGTTGAGTTAATTCGGTTTTCTCCATTTTGCCAAGGATAAGTGCCATAAAAAGTGTACGAAGTTTAGGAATTTTGGGCACTTATCAACTCCCCCCAACTTAAGACTTTGTTTGGCCCTAAACAAATGGTAAAGCATATCCGAATTCAAAACTTGGCTAATTTTTAAGATATGATATACATCATTTCAAATTTGCTTAAGCGTGAAAAAATAATGTTTTCAATGAGATTTTTCATGATTTGGGAATTTTTTTACACTTAATGCTTCAAACAATAAATTTATGCTTTTGTTCATTAAAAGTGTGTAAGAATTTACCTAAGCAAATATTTTTCAATCAAAAAGAGTTTTTTCCCACAACTTCAAAATTGGAACTTCAAAGGGGTAAGTTTTCACTCAAATTTTCAACCATTTGATTGTAGTAATTTGAACTTGTTCTTTGTCTCACCCATTCTCTTAAATTGCATAACCAATAAAAGATCACTAAGGTCTTTTTTTTGGTTGTAATGAGGCTTGGTTTGGATAATCATGATTTTTCTAGATAATCAAGTTAAGTTCAAGTAAAAAGAGAGCATTTTGTAAAAATTTCTTAATGAAGCCCTTCACTCTACTTTTTAACATAATTTTCTTCTCCAACCTCTTAGCTTTTCAAGCTTGATTTCGTTTTGGCTTTTCTTTGTATTTGCTTGATATAATCTCCCATCGTTTTGATTGCATCTTCAGTGCCTTTTTGATGCGTGATGGTTGTTTACCTAAACTGCTCCAATATCTCCTTTAGTTTGTTGTGAGGTGATTATTGTTGGTTTATGAAAGAAATATCCTTTTGGGCATGGCTATGTTGCTGGTTCCACTCTTTGCACCAAAAATTCTCATTTTTGATGTTCATCAACTGTTTGGGTAATTCCGACAATATTCTATGTACTTGATCTAACTTCTGTGGAAACTCCTTCATGAAGTTATCAACTTCATCGTGAATATCAATGTTGTAATTGTAAGTCATATTCCTAAGATAAACAAAAATAGAATTCCTATCTATTTCCAACAAAGAAAGTAGTAGGAAAATAAATCTAAAGTATAAACAATAAACAAGATCAGGATAATATTTAATTTATACAAAAAGTAAAGAAAACGATTTTTGTACAAGATTATTAATAATATAGCATAGTAAATAATAATTTTTATTATTTAGCAATTCCCCCGCAACGACGCCAATTTGTTGAAAGAGTTTTCTTGCTAGGTAAGGCTAGTTTCTGATTGATTTATTTAATGATAACTCGATTTTTTGCTCACCATCTCGGCTTTGTTGGAATAAATTCCACCGCCGGTATAATGGTTTCAAGAATGTTCATTTAATAAAAAACTTAGTTTTATTGAATTATTAACAATTTCATACCATCGCGGCATTGTTGGATTAATTCCAACACCGGTATAATGCTTTAAGATGCGATTTGTAAAAATATACAGTCCTAATAAGTGATCTAACTACTACATTTTACTTCCTGTCATTTCCTTTCCGCAACTTCCATTTATTTTCTGTCAATTAAATTCTACAACTAACATTTATTTAGTGCTTTATTTATTTATTTATTCTTTACCAATCTTCCATAAGGAAGTAGTTCGTTAATAACGGAAAACGAAAATAAGTATCACTCATTATCACTTGTATTAATTTGCTAAATTCATACCATTAAATATGCGTTGGAATTTATTCAAACCAAGCCAAGATGGTATGAAGTTGTTAATAATTCAATAAATCAAAGTTTTTTTATTAAAGGAACATTCTTGAAACCATTATACCGGCGTTGGAATTTATTTCAGCAAAGCCGAGCTGGCGAGCAAAGAATCGACCTGTCATTAAATAAATCAATCAAAAACTTGCTACCATACCAAGCAAGAAAAACTCTTTCAACAAATTGGCGCTCTGTCGGGGAATTGCTAAATAATCGAATTTATTATTTATTATGTTATATTATTAATAATCTTGTAAAAAAAAATGTTCACTTTTGTATAAATTAATTTGAATTGGTAAATTTTAAATATTGCTTATTCTTAACCACTAACCTTCTTTATGAAAAAAAAATAGAAAAATTTCCTCTGGTGCCTGCATTGCAAGAACAACCAGATTGAATTTTCTTTCGACCGAGAATAAAAGGAAAGCCCGAAGGAACGCAAAGAATAATTTAGAAGCAATGGACAATATTCAGCAAACCAGTGAAGGATCGAGGAGAGAAAACTAGCCAAAACACTAGAGGATTTGTTAGTTTTATGCCAAGGAACATAATTAGAATTGGGAGACCATCCATGACCCAAAAGACGCCAAAAATGAAGTACGGATTGGTACAACTCATATACGCAATCCATTTTCTGGGCTAGAACATGAAGATCCATACAACCACCTCAGGAAATTCTAGGAGTTGGTTGGAACTACTGTTGTCTATAAAACAAAAAAGGATACCACTTTCCGAGGCTTTTTCCGTTAACTCTAATCAGGAAAGCTAAGGAATGGTTTCTATATATGCCTCCGCACATTCAGAATGACTGCAATCTGGTGGAGAAGAAATTTATGGGCAGATACTTTCCGGAAGGAAATTTTATGGACATAAAAACAACAATATCCACCTTTGTTCAGCCTACTAGGGAAAGTCTTTGCAAATCCTCAGATAGATTCAAATCTATGTTGAGGAAAGTCCCAAATATGGATTTCATGTGTAAACTCAAATTCATATTTTTATCAATAACTTGAAATAACAAAACAAGTGGATTCTAAACACTACGGCTGGTGGACAACTCTTGACTAAACCACCACAACAAGCCATAGATATAATTGAATCCATGGCAATAAATGACCAGAAAAGTCAGCACCAAAGAGGACCACCACCAAGGAGAGGTGTTGTCCTTGAATTAAGTTCAACAGATGCAATGATGGCTCAACATAAACTGCTTCAACAACAACTTATGAAGTGACCCAAAATACGGGAATCTTCAAAGAAGCAATTTATAGTTGTAAACATTATGCTGATAATCATGAGGAGGGCCATTGTCAAAATGAGGAGGTCCATTTTGTGGGCAATCCTCCAAGGTAGAACTTTCAGAATAATTACCCTCAAGGGGGTAATAATTAGTTTCAAAGAAATCAGCTTTGGAGACAAGAAAATCCTCAAAAACCACCAGCTCAATTTTACCTGAGGAGTAGTCAATATCAACACCCAACACAAGACGAAAGTGTTAAACTAGAGGACACTTTGAATCAATTCATGCAAATGACAATTTCCAATCAAAAAAACACTAATGCCTCTCTCTGGAATATGGAGATTCAAATTGGGCAGCTAGCCAAACAATTAGCTGAAAACTAGATATCAACATTTTCAGCTAATACTGAAGTTAATTCGAGAGAGCACTGTAATGTGACGGGTGTGCCAAGCTCAACATGGCAGTATGAAGAAGGTGGTAAAAGTCTGGGTTAATAGGTAACATACATATAACTAATGACGTTAAAAGACCGCCTGCTGGGAGGCAACCCGGTACATTCTAAATATATATACAATGTTTTTCCCTTGATTTTTCTCTCTTCTATTTATTACATTTAAAATTTTATTTATGACAAAAAGCAGAAATCTTTTTATAATCAAAGTAAAAAAAAAAACTTTTTCTTTGAAAATAAAAATTCTTTGAGTTTTATGAAAGTAAATCAGAACTTTTTCAAAAGAAAGGTGGGAAAATATAAATAGGTTATTGGGCCAAATCAAATTTTGAAAAAATTCAAAAAGGGCCCAAATAAGGTCAAGTCATGGTTCAACTAAACTCGGTCAAACTTTAAACTCTGACCCACTGCCCAGCGGGGGATACCATGCGCTCAGCGTAGGCCTCACACGAGCCATGTGCTTAGGGGAAAAAAATCCCACAAAAATGGCATTCTCTCTTATCCTCATAAATGAAAAAATTGACCAAGAAATTTCCCCACTTTATTTAAACCCCTCAATGTTCTGATTTGAAAGCACCAATTCATTTTCAAAGTTTTTCAAATCACAAAAGCTTTCAAATTTCCTAAAAACTCTCTCAAGTTCTTCTTCAAGTTTTTCATCCATCATGTAAGTTCTTCCTTCTCTATATTTTCATGTTATGTATATGTGATTCTTCCTCTAATTTTTGAAGCTTCCTATTTGGGAATTTTTTTTAGAAACAGATAATCGTTTTAGAAAACCCAACACAAAAAGTTTCAAAAAGTCATAACTTTGTTGACAAGTATATGCTTATTGATCTCAAATTTGAATATATGTGCTTTGTCATGACTAAACAAAAATGTTGTCATATATCTCATATGATAGAAATTAAGATTATAACTTCTTGAAAATCATTTTTGAACTTTATATCATAGTTTTTTTTATTTAACCACTTATCTTTAGACCAACATGCCTTTCAAAACTTTTTTAAAAATGGATTGTGTGAAAAGAGGGGCTATTTCAGGGAAAATGTAACACTTTTAAATGGTTCAACCAAAAATGAATGAGATATATTGAAAAAGTGAGTAAAATTTCAAAAGACATGAATGTCTTTGGAAAATATTTTTCTCATGTTGGCCGAATGCTTAGATGAAACTTGGCATGAAACTTGTTCAAAAATCATCAACTAGGGAAACAACATTTAATAGTCAAACTTGCCTGTTTTTGTTTTTTAAAATTGTGCAAATTTGAATGAGGCGTCAATTTTTTTGTTCTTTTTACTTTGACCTCAATTTGGTCATGTATGTAAGTGTTCTCATCATAACAAAATTTGAAGTAAAATTGTAAAACTAAGATGCATGCTCTCAACAAATTCCAATCTTGATTTTTTTGACTAACTCCTTGGTTTGGAAAAAATATATTGTAGGAATTAATTTCTTTTGTAGGAGTTCATAAAGAAGAGGAAATGAAGCCACTAATGAAGAGAAGAGCACCAAAATTTCTTTAAAAGATGGCAAGAAAAAAGTTAAAGAAATAACCCTCAAAAGTGCAACAAATTTGGAGAAGATTGTCCACTTACATGAAGAAGAGTTTGGAGGCTTCACTTTCCTAGTGGAGAGGGATGGTTGGAAAAAGCTTGCTCAACCCAAGAAGTTGTTTTCTTTGGTCATGGTGAAGCAAATCTATGCCAACTCCATTATTTCAAGTGAAGCAAGGATGAACCAGTACACATGGGTGACCGGGACTCAAGTTTATTATAACAAGTACATGATCAATGATTACTTGGGCAACCCATGGAACCCATCACCATCAGATGATCGTGACTTGTGCACCTATCAATTGAAGTTAAGGGCTGCCTATTCGGGGGAAGGTGAAGGACATGATGAAGCTTATGTTTGAAAAAGCCTATGTTTGGAAGGCTTGGAGCTCAACCAAGGTGGGCCAATCTTCAATTTTGTATTTCCCAAATGTCACAAATTTGGGATATTTTTGTGTTGTCCAACATATGGTCTTCCTTACATGTCTCTAATTTGCTAATCTGAAAGGCAAAACTCTTCAGTTCTATATATGATGATGACTCCATTGACATTGCTGCAGTCATCTATGATGTTATCCATGATTGCATCAGGAGGGGAGTTCTTTCAATGATTCTACCTTCATTGATCACCAACCTTTGCTAGTATCAACTTGTGCCTAGGCCATACAAGGAGGTCACAACATTGAAGACAAAAATCAATGCATCATATATCAACACTTACAGCAAGGATGAAGATTGAGAAACCTCTTTCTGGTTTTCTCCTTTTCCTTACATGAATTTTCAAGTTCATTTCCATTATTATATTTTGAATATTTAGTACTATTGCTACTATGTTCTAAGTTGCTACTATATTTTAATATTATGTTAAGTTGTTGATTAATTAAATTTGTGTTTAAATTTTATGTTATTTCTTTTAGAAAAAATTCATATGCATCAAACATCCTCTTTAAACCAATTTTTCCATTAGCTTGAGAAAAAGCCATCATTTAAAGAGGGGGGACATGGTTTAATGAATATGAATTTTTTTAAAGAAAGTTAATAATATAGTTATTTAAAAAGTAATTTGATTGTCCTTAAAAACTCAAAAACAATTTCAAAAACTGAATTCAAAATGGCTTATTGAAAAACAATTGTGGCATGATTACATGATTTAAAAATACAAAGGATATCTTGACTTAATCTTTTATTGAGCAAAATGAGATATATGCTAAACTTTTAGTGAAAACAAATCACATAATGTCATAACTTGAAATTTTGTGCAAATGAAAGTGAAAATTGTGTAACATGATCTTTGCAAACTCTTTTTAAATCAAGAAGTGTAAATCCTAGCCAAGTAAGGGAGTGAGCCAAACACGTGAGGATTAAACTTAAATCACCATTAAATTTGTCAAATTAAACTTGTTTGTGTCTTTAAATCTCTTAATTGCATAAGATTGGTAGGAAGTGATCAAGGCATGTCATTTCTTTAGTTGAATCAAACGACCAAAATTCTAACCAAAAATTAGGATTATCCTTTGATAAGCCCCTTTGAGCCAAACAAAGTAAAACAATTTCTTTTCCAAATATCCCATGAAACTAAATTTAAAAACAAATGTTCTAAAGAGAACATTAAAATTTTAAAGGATTTTTGAAGTAATTAAGTTGGGGGGGAGGGGGGGGGGATTAGTGGACTTGTTTGAAGTAACCTGGCACGGTCAGAACACAGGCCTGGCATAAGCCATCTTGCTCAAGAAGACAGCTTAGCGGAGAACCTGGACCGCCCAACTTCAAACCACACACCTGACCAGATCAGCAAGCACCAAGCCACATCACCATAAGCACGGCCAAAGCTGCTCAAGTAGACAACTTAGTCGTGCCTAATAAGCAGCTTGGCGGTGTGCACCCAACAACTTGGTCAAGTTAACTTAGCCACCAAACAACCATGACCTCATGCATGTCCTCATTTCAAGTAGCCTCAATAGGCTTTTCAGAGATATCTCGCCATAGCTGGGCCAGTAGCTCACAACTAGCTTGGGTGAGTGAGCCCCAAGCAAGTCCCTGAGCTACTTGACCAAGTGACCAAACCCATGCTGAAGGCTTTGGTCAGCAACTTGGCGATGGAAGAGAGCATCTTGGTGGTGGGCAGAAACTCCTATAAATAGGAGGGCACCTCAAAGGCAAAGAACATACATTCTCATTCTAATTCACATTGTCACATTCCACTTCTCTCTCAATCTGAATTCTCTCTTCTTCCACATCTTCTTCTTGTAATTATTGGAGAATTTCCACTCCAAAGTAGTTGAGGTAAGCATAGTTTGTAGTTTTATTTCTTAGTTCAAGATGAGAAAGGAGATGGCAAATGAGATGCATAAACATAATGTTGTAATCTCATTTCAGTCCAAAAAGCATCTCCTCCTTGGATACATGGCTCATGCTCCTACAAATTGACTTGGATTATGGTGTAATTCATCTCTTTAATTTATCTTTTGAAATCAATGCATTCAAGTTATTACTTTTTGGTTAACTTTTGATTCTTTATGAAGTTCTTAAAGCCGTTTTAGCTTGATCCCCTAAAACTTGATTTAAAGATCCAAAATTATTATTCCTAAAGTGTTGACAAATGAACTAAAAAGTATAACCTACACCTTAGTTCACGTGCCACATCAAGCATCTATTTTAAGCAACTTATGTCCAAGGATAAATAAAGTTAATGGAGCCTGGAATAGGGTGTGACAACCTACTATGACGAGTAGCCCTTAACTATTATTTAGTGAATTACATAAGGTTTGAAAATCATCTTATCACTCTAGGACACTAGATGAAGGATTTAGAAATGATGCGTGGAATTAACCGAAAGTATAACACATAACTTGTAATGTTTTCAAAAATCAACTAGAGAAATAATTCCATATTTCCAATCAATTTTCTCCTCAATAATTTGTTTATAATATTTGTTTTATGNGTGGAATTAACCGAAAGTATAACACATAACTTGTAATGTTTTCAAAAATCAACTAGATAAATAATTCCACATTTCCAATAAATTTTCTCCTCAAGAATTTGTTTATAATAGTTGTTTTATGATTATGTTTATTTGTTAATATTTCATAAACAAAACCAAATCAAAAGATGTTTAAACTTTATTAGTAATATAACATGTTTATAATAATATTCTATTAGACAATTCCTTGTGGTTCGACAGAACCCTAGACTATACTACAATTGAATCTTGAAAGAGATGCAAATGTAAAACAGTAAAGTATTAACTTATAAATTTTATTTGTTGACACAAAAAGAAACATTGAATCAAGGTGCAATTTAAGTCGTAAGTTGTATCTTTGTTAAAAGGAAAAATACATAGTTATAATGAATGATCTAACTACTAACTTTTACTTTCAATTATTTACATTTTTGCAACTAACATTTATTTTCTGTCATTTAAATTATGCAACTAACTATTTATTGCTTTATTTATTATTTATGCCAACCCTTCGAAAGAAGTGTTATAGTTAACTTCTAACTTTATTCTTTTGTCATTTTATTATTCTTTGATACCAACCTTTTATAAGAAATGGCATGGTTAATTTAATAAAATTAGAACGACTTTTATGGTATTGTTAAAAGGAAACTGAAAGGGAGTAAATAAATAAAGTCACTAACTAGTTAAGTATCACTCATTATCACTTGTATTAATTTTCTAAATTCATACCATTAAACCGGCGTTGGAATTTATTCCAACAAATCCAAGATGGTATGAAGTTGTTAATAATTGAATAAAGTGAAGTTTTTGATTAAAGGAACATTCTTGAAACCTTATACTGGCGTTGGAATTTATTTCAACAAAGCCGAGATGGCGAGCTAAGAATTGACCTATCATTAAATAAATCAATCAGAAACTTGCTGCCTTACCAAGCAAGAAAAACTCTTTCAATAGTTATTGGTAGTTAAAAAGACCAGGAGGTCTGCAAACTTCTTGAACAAAACCATTCAAGAGTACAATTTTTACATACATTTAGAATAATTTGAAAGGCATGATAGATGCAAACGCTAAAAGCATTATAATAGCATCTAATCTTGCCACAGGAGGATATGTCTCATCATAGTCAATACATTCTTCTTGATTGTAACCTTTAGCTACCAATCTAGCTTTGTTTCTAATAATCAAGTTAGACTCATCAAGTTTATTTCTAAACACTCATTTAGTGCCTATTATAGGATGATCACTTGGTATAGGGACTAAATCTCAAAATTTGTTTCTTTCAAATTGGTTTTGATCTTCTTGCATAGCTTGTGACCAATGCTCAACCTCAATAGCCTCATCAATAGTATTAGTCTCAATTTGTGAAACAAATGCAAAGAAATAACAAATATTGCGCAAAGAATTTTGGGTTACCACTCTATTAGAAATATAGCTTATTATATTATCGATACGAAGATCTTTCTTTGTCTTCCAAACTTGTGACATTATTTCAAGTTCTTGATTTGAATCTTGATCTTCTTGCATAAAATTTTCAGCTTCTTGATCATTCAAGTTGCATCCTTTAAAACTTCTTTTTCTTTATTAAAAATGAAACACTTACATCCCAAAGCATAAAAATGAGAAATATTTGGTTCTCGGCCTTTAAAGAGTTAAAAGGGATTTTTCTTAATAATAACCCTCAAAAGTATTTTATTCATAACATAGCAAGAGGTATGAACCGCACCGGCCCAAAATTACTTGGACACTTTTCTCCCATTCAACATGGTTCTGGCCAACTCCTAAAGATCTCTATTATTCCTTTCAACAATTCCATTTTGTTCAGGAGTTCTAGGAGTGGCATATGGGTGTTCCATTGCAAAATTTATCAAATTTGTTGTTCTCAAACTCTCCACCATTATCACTTCTTATAGTCACAATTTTCTATTTCATTTGATTTTTGACTAAATTCGCAAGCTTCTTGAATGATTAAAAAGTATCACTTTTGAGTGCAGCAAAAATAGTCCGTGTGAGTCTTGAATAATCATCTACAATAACAAGTGCATAGTAACTTCCAAAAAAACTCATTATTTAAGATGGTCCAAACCAGTCCATATGAAGTAACTCCAATGGCCTTGTTCTAGATACCATGTTTGTAGAAGAGAAAGAACTTTTGACTTATTTGCAGATTTGGTAGGAGTCACAAGCTTCTTCTGATTTAAACTTGAGTTTAGGTAGAGCGATCACTAATTCATTCATAGCTAACATTTTCAAATGATTCAAATGGATATGAGCAACCCACCTATGCAAAATCCAACTATCATCCTCTTTTGAAATCAAGAATTTTGAGAATAAGGAGGAAATATCATCCAAATAAACAATATATATGTTATTTTTCCTATGACCAATAAATTGAACACTGTCGTCAATGTCAGTTTTGAATGAGTATGAGTCACAAAAAGAAAATCTTTGAAAACACTCAATGTTTGAAAATAAACTCTTTAAAATATTCATAAAACTCTTTCTTTTCACATGAAAGTTTTTATCTCTTTTCATAAAATCACTCTTGAAAATTCGTGTCAATTTTGCATCAAGTTTATGTATCACTTGTGTATTCTTGCTCTAGTTTGCCTATGGGAAAGGATGGTGAAATACCATTCAGTTTCAAACTGTTTTCTATTGGGGATAATCAATTAAATATCCACTTAATCGATTAACGTTTCTTTAAAATGTCTAAGGTTCCAAAATAGAAATTGATTTAATCGATTAATCTTGTCCTTAATCGTTTAACGGGTTCCCAATTTAATGATAAATGCATGGAGCATGATTTTGAAAATGATATTAGTATTAATGCATCAAAATCATATATACATGCTAAATGCAGCTAAATAATGTTATGTATGAAAGTATCATATGCATTACATTCATACTCTAATTATGTGAGACTTATCATAAGGTTCACCAAAATAAGACTCTATCCATTGAAAGCTCATCCAAGGACCTAAAAATAAATAGATTATTCTAGCCTTGATGATAATTTTTGGAAGCTTGAATATGAGTCTTCATGTTGTTGTTGTTGTTGATTTATCCTTGTCCAATGTCTTTAAGCTTTAATCTTTGTCTTGATCGTAATCATATTCTTGCATGCTTACATTCACAATGGTGAATTGAATGATGTCCACACAACATGCAACACCAAACAACGAGGACCAAATTTGAGAATAATAATCACTAAGGATGAACTAGAGAGTATCGCCATCTAGGAACAACCATTGTTTAACCAATAGTCAGTACGACATCTGAAGTGTTGAAAAGAAACTTGATCAACACAAGAATATAAGCACTAATTGTAGCCATACAATGGAAGATATGAAACACCCAAGTTATGAACCACTTCAAAAGTTCTGTATCTAGAAATCCTATCAATATGGAGGGTATACATCACATGCATCCAATTTGGGAGGAAGATAATATAGTAACAAAAACAACAATCCTTAAAAGTATTATGACAACAACAACTAAGAATTAGCTTTGAAAGATGGAAACAACCGGAAAACTAACCGTCATAAGGGTCAAAAGACTAAGCTTCTTTCAAGGTGGATACATGGCTCTTATACCAAGATGAAATTATAGGGTGGAGTAGAACGAGAAAAAAGACTACTCAAAATAGTAAAATGTATTGACACTAATATGAATTAGGATGTGATGATATTATATTTATTTGATACAAAAGGCTTAAGATTAACTTGTATTGATACTAATATGGACTCCTAATTAAATAAGAAAATAAATCATAAAATAAAGATAATCTAAATCCTAAGATACTTAAAAAACACTAATCTATAATAATGATATTCTATCGATATTCAAAAATCTCAGATATTATCTATAATATAATTTAAGATAATATTTAAGATATTTTCATATATTCTAATATCCACCCTCAAGCTAAAGCTTACTAAGTTGTAAGCTTGTTACAAATAATCCCTTTAAAAATTAAATAACTATAATAATTAAATGAACTCTACCAAATAGAGCTTCAAGTGGTTGCGAATATTTACGGAATCTGAAATGGATTGATCAATGAAGAGCTTTTCAAGCTCTAGTAAAAATAAATTGAAGAAGATGAATTGATGAATGTTCAATGATGAGCTTGGAAAGCTCTAGAAAATGTAAATTGAAGAGGATGAATTGATCACCAATCAATAATGAGCTTCGCAAGCTCTATGATAAAGAAATCAAAGAAGATGAAGACAATAATGCTAAACCATCCATGGCATAAGCTATTTCCAAGCTTAACTACCATGGACAAAATCAAATTAACAAGAGTGAATTGAAGGAGAGAGTCCAGGATAAGCAATTTGTGCCGTATAAGTGAAAAAAATATTAAATTGAAATTAGGAGTGAATTAAATTGTGGTTGTGGGTTAAAAAGGGCTCTAATTTCACCTAGAGGTGGGGTTGAATAGGTGATTCAAGTGTCAATTTAAAATCAATTCGAGTACAAAATATAATCTCAAAATCTATTAGGTTTAATAGATTAAATGGTTACTTAATAAATTAAAAGAATGCTTGAGTTAATCGATTAACAAAATTGTTAATTCATTAAATTGGTGGTTTTTTTGAATTTGTTTTTGTTCTTCATACAGCAAGAAAACAATGATTAATCTAATCTAATATACACTTAAACATATTACTGACAGTGATTAACAGAGCAAATTCACTTATGCAATTATCACTAGTACAATAGGAATGAGATATATCATACCAAGGGCAAAAATATATGATTACTTAAGTACGCTACGTTTTTGTTGTATGAAATATGTATAATGAACTATTTAAGTCATTGTATTGGTTGTTTATTTAATTTAAATTTAAATTATAATAATAATAAATTAAATAATTAATTAACATCCAATGTTTAAATTAAATATATTAAAATCAACTTATAATCTATTTTTAAAGTGAAATTAACAATCTAACTTATTGGATTTGACTAAATTAATTTATAATATCAAAATAAAATCATGAACTCAAATCCTAAAAATATAATCTCCCTGATATAAAGTTATAACATCTAGTGATGGCAATGGGTCTGGTTGGATACGGGTATTGCATTACTTTGACCCACCATGTTGCTGCATTTTTGGATCTAGACCCATGCCGATACCCACTAGGTCTGCTACCCACATGTCCATGGGTACCCAGTCGATCTGCGGGTATCCACAAACTGAAAAATATTAAAAATAATTTCCAATAATATATGTAATTGTGTATTTGTTTACTCTAATCTTATATGTTATTGAGGTAATCAACAAGAGAAAAATTATAAAATATAATTGAACCTATTAAACACATTTTAAATTGACTATTTTAACATTATGACGTAAAATTGATTTAATAAGAATTGTTCAGTCAACATAATATTATATTAAACATACAAATTAACAACATAATATTACATTACTACTGAACAATGTAAAAGCACTGTTTAACAATATATCAATTATATTTACGAATTAACAATATAACATTATGGATTAACAATATATATATATAGGGGTCAATATATTCGACATTTTAGCCATCAATTCTAGGAAAATATGATGGTATAAATTCACTCACTAATTCAAACCATTGGATTTCCCTAGAATTGATGGCTATAATTTATATTGAAAGGAATAGCGGGTCCTGGTACCCATGAGTCTGAGCATCTCATTTCTCAAACCCAGAATTCTCTTATAGTGGACCACCCTTTATCATAATAATATAAAATCATTGAGTTGTTGTTATTTAAAATAATAATATCTTAATGGTTTTTATTTATTTAAATTTTGGAAACATTTCTATATTTAATAAAAAATTGCAATATGA
Organism: Lupinus angustifolius; assembly: GCF_001865875.1. Classification (NCBI taxonomy): domain Eukaryota; kingdom Viridiplantae; phylum Streptophyta; class Magnoliopsida; order Fabales; family Fabaceae; genus Lupinus; species Lupinus angustifolius. Next base: position 53,305 of record NW_017727795.1, on the reverse strand, counting down.
TATATCACATTCTTCAATAATATTTTTTCTATGAATTTACCATTTCCTTCCTACCAACATAGGAAAAATGGGAAAGTAAACAAAAAGGGAAAACCTTTTTAATTCTCTCCAAATAGTATTGCATAATTTGAAATAATAATTACTCTTGGAGTAAGTGGATCCCCTCCAATATATATTGGAAGGAATAGCGGGTCCTGCTACCCATGAGTCTGGGCATCTCATTTCTCAAACACAGACCCATCGAACAATGCGTCTTAAAATCTCGGGTCTCGTTACTCACGGGTCCAAAAGCATGGACTCAATATATATGAGGTCGATGAAGTATGCACATCCAATAACTTTTAATTCATTGGAAATGGTAATTTCTAAAAGTACCAAAGTGCGTTGTAGTAATTATAATTATAAGATACATTTTAGAATGTTCTCATGATCCTTTTTATAAGATATTTTACATATTCTAAGAAATATTTAATATTTTTATCCATTTGGTGCAATTAATAGTTCTGATTATCTATATTTTTTTGTCATTGAAACTATGAATTGACGAAAAATATTACATAAGACTATGATTATAATGTTATAATATTTTTTAAAAAATCAACAAACGTAAATATGTCTATTGGTATCTATAATTAAGTTAGAAGTCTCTTATAATAAGAATTAGAGTATTATTTCATGGAAGTTTTCAAGCCTTTCTCTCATTATATTTTCTATATAAATGAGTGTTATCACCTCCCACTTATATCCTTATATTCTGTAAAGAAACATTAAGATCCAAGAAATTTTATTGACGTTGTTTAGTGTTTGTGGGAGATGGCTAAGCTTACTTCAATGCAAATTTCCACCCTTTCCCTTTTGCTTGCAGGTTTACTCTAGATAGTTCCACAATATCTATTTTCTTAATGTTTATCTAATTTGTAAAACTTATCAAACGTTTAATCAGCAATTCTATTTATGTAATTGATGGGAAACTTTAGACGACAACTTTAGTTTTTATATCATGTAATATCCATACTTTGTTTTATAAAACCAAAACTTGTCATGTGTAATCATATAGAAACATTTGTTTTTTAAATTTTAATGGCTTGTTTCTTACGTTTTCATTTAGGTTGTTGTTGTTGTCGATTCTAACTTTGTTATTGATTTTTAAGGTATTTTCATGACAATTGAAGTAGTTGCTGAAACAAAAAGATGTCAAATCGTGTTGAATCCAAGTGGTTGCGATCTTCCAACATGTCGAAAGGATTGTTATACAAAATATCAAGGCAATGGAGTGTGCATTAGTGGTGAACCTAAGTTCTACAAATGTCTTTGTGTCTATAATTGTTGATGTTCTTGTACCCACCCTTTTTAATTAAAGAATGAATAAAAATTATTATATAATGAAATGGAACCTTGGACCTTCTAATTATCATAATTTCTTCGGTCATGGGGTGATATTTTTTTTGGCGAGAACTCTATCAAAAGAAAAGTATTTATACGGACAACTAACTTATGAAGGTCGAGTAAGTATCAAAAAAATAGTTGTCCACCATATTATTTTATAAAATATTAAATTTAAATTTAAAAGATTAACCCATTGCAGAGTTTTTTTGTCCATTATATTAATTCCTAGAATATTAAAATTAAATCATTTACATGATTTTTGTCCAATATACCAATTTAAAAGGTTTGATGGTATTTATTATCGTTTAAAATCAGTTAAGTTTTGGTCAATTCAGCTTGACATATAAGAGTCAAGCATAACATATAAGTAGTTTACCATTTACTCACATTTTGATATATGTTGGTTAATCGATTAACGTGGTGACTTAATCGATTAACGTGTTTGTTTTCTGTTATAACTGTTTTCTGTTTTCACTGCGTAACTGATTGCAACGGTTTGAAGGGTCAAATCTGTTTTGTATAAGTTCTGGCAAATTGCAGAAACGAGTAGCATTGCATACTATTGTTTAGAATTGATTAGAGAGCATATTTTCGTGATTTACTATATAAGAGAGATGAATGTGTGAGGAAGAAAGATAAACATGCTTAGTTGATGTTGTTCATGGTGTATTGCATGTTGTTTTCATATGCTTAATCTCATCCATTCTTACTTGCATATTCATGCATTCTTGTTAGAGAGTTTAAGAGAAATATTATGTCTTTATTGTTTTGTATTAACTCACATATGCATGATGGCTTGTGTTACTTGAGAGTGGGTTAATCTTTTAGTTTCTCATTGTTGTAAATTGAACATTTTAGTGCTTGGTAAAACTTGTTTTTTGTAAACTGTTTTTGTACTTTGGGTTTAGTCTCTTAGTGTCTTACCACCATTGAGATAGAGTTAATTTTCACAAAGACTAGGAGGTCTTGAATTTAGAGCGAGGATCTTGGCTGGGACTGGATCGCGAGAAAGGTCATCTCAGGCGATAGGGATAGTCAAACCAAGGTTAGAGGTTCTTGAAATTCAAGAAAGAAGCGTCTAGAGTCTTGTAATTGAATTGGTGTATGTGACTATACAAAGTGTTCAATATAGTGAAGAGAAATCTCCCAAGTTCAGAAGGGGAGGCCTAGATGTAGTATGCAAGTGGACCCGCAAACGAACCAGGATAAAATTCCATTTGTGCAAGTTGTTCTCTCTTAATCTCTTTTATAATTCTCATTGTTTTAATTCGTGATTGAAGCTAATATTTTTCATAGTAATACTTTGTTATATCCTTGTTAATATTGCATTAAAGTATTTTTTGTAACTCTGCTTATCTGTTGATAAATAATTGTGCATGAAGCTGATCTGACCATTATGTTTCTATTGCGAGTTAATCGATTAAGCCCACTAGTTAATCGATTACCTGGGCTGTTTTCTAGAATTGGGTTTTGGTGCGAGAGGCGGTAATTGATAACCGCTACACCTATTCAACCCCCCTTCTAGGTGTGTTTAGTTCACTGATACCTAAAAATTGGTATCAGAGCTAGTACGACGTGCTAGCTCAACCGTATCTGCATGATCCTAAGGGAATTAAAATGGGTTCCACCAACCCCTTTGGCGGTGTTGGCGCATCCATTAACAGCCCTCCCGTATTCAGTGGCGAGGGATACGCCCACTGGAAAGTCCGGATGAAGATCTTTATTGAGGCTATTGATTCGGATATTTGGGAATGCGTAATCAATAAGCCTTTTGTCCCACTTGACTTAGTCGATGACAAACCGAAAGAAAAGAGTAAAAGCTTGTGGACCGATGAGGAGCGCAAAAAGGTTCTGTATAATCGACGCGCTAAAAATATAATCACCTCGGCCCTATCATATGACGAATTCTTTTGGGTATCTTAGTGTTCAAGTGCCAAAGAAATGTGGGACACTTTACAAGTGACTCATGAGGGCACTTGCGAGATCAAGCGCGCAAGGCTGAATGCGCTGACACACGAATACGAATTATTTCGTATGTTACCAAGTGAATCAATTAGTGATGTGCGAAAGCGATTCACTCATATTTTAAATCATCTTGTCGCCCTTGGTAAAATAATCTCCAAAGGTGAACTAACTAATAAAGTTTTACGCTGTCTTGATAGGAGATGGCAACCTAAAGTAACTGCAATCATGGAATCTAAAGACCTTTATTCCATGCCTTCGGCAACATTATTCGGAAAGCTTCAAGAGCATGAGATGGACCTTGGACGCTTGACCATGCATGAAGAGTCAGACCGCAAGAAGAAAGGCATGTCTCTTAAAGCTACAACATCACAACCTACTAAGGAGATAGATAATGATGACACTGACTCTGACATTGATGAAGAAACGTTAAACCTTCTCGTATGAAAGTTTGGAAAATTCTTGAAGAAGAAAGGAGGTTTCAAGCGTTTTCAAAAGAAAGAGGTGCTAGAATCAAAATAAAAGGCAAGAATATAAAGTGCTTCACTTGCCATGAATGTGGTAAGTCGGGTCACATGAAATTCCAATGCCCCAATTACCTGAAGAAAGTTGATTCGAAAAAGAGCACTCCCCGGGACATCAAATCGAAGAAAGCTTACATTGTGTGGGATGTACCGGAGGAAGAAAAAACATGAAGCACCTCAGATGAAGAGGAGACCGCCAAGCTATGCCTAATGACTATAACGAATGAGGCTTGCAGATTAGGTAGTACAAAGGATGCTGATAATGAGGTATATTCTGATACATCATCTCTTCTGATGATTCTTCTTAATATGATGTTTTATATGATGCTTACGTCAAAATACATGAAGAACTAAAGTAATTAGCAAGAATTAGTGCCGATAGAAAAAAGGTAATTTTGCTAAATGATCAGAAAATATTACAACTTCAAAAAGAATTAGATGAGCTGAAATTAGAAAAAGAAACTTTAGATCTAATTTTTTTCTTGTAATTCATGTGACTGCTCTAATGATAAATTATGTCAAACCACTATTTGTGAGTCTTGCAAAGACTTGAAAAATGAGTATTTAAACTAAATGAAAAACTAGCAAAACTTACAGATAATCAACACCAACTAGATACCTTGTTAAGTAAAACAAGAAATATTACTGACCACACTGGATTAAGGTATATCCCCCCATGTCATTGGAATAGACCATATAGGAAACCTGTAACTCGTGCTAATAAAAAATCTTATAATAAAAATAGAGTTCCTACATGTTTCTATTTTGGCACATATGGGAGACCGAGTGGTGTTTACGCTTGGGTGAAAAAGGGAGATAACTCACTGGTTACAAACAGAAAAGGACCCAATATAATTTGGGTACCTAAAACCAGCAAGTGATCTATTTTGCAAGTATGTCTACGAACACATGGGCAACATTGCTATCTTGACTGCGGGTGATCGAGACATATGACATGAGACTAGTCAAAATTCCTATACTTGTCATTAAAAGAAAAAGGTTTCGTCACATATGGAGATAACAACAAAGGAAAAGTCTTAGGAACCGGAAAAATTGGAAACTCAACCCATGCTGCAATCGAGAATGTTCTATACGTAGAAGGTTTGGAACATAATCTTTTGAGTATTAGCCAACTCAGCGACAAAGGTAATCGTGTGTCATTTGATTCTAATTGTTGTATAATCCCTAAAGTTTTATCTAATAATGTAAAGTTTCTCGGTTATCGTGTTTATAACATTTATGTGGTTGACCAGGAGTGTGTCACTTCTCTATTCTCAAAATGTTTTATTTCAAAAGAAGATGACATATGGCATTGGTATATACGATTTGTTCACATTCATGTGAATCATCTAGAAACATTATCTACAAATAATTTGGTTATTGGTCTGCCAAAACATGATTTTAAAAGTCAAGATTCTTGTGATCTGTGTCAAAAATATAAATAGGTAAAGAATTATTTTAGTAAAAAGAATGCGATATCCACTACTAGACCTTGGAGCTTCTCCATATGGACTTGTTTGGACCCTCGCAAATCATGAGTTTTGGTGGAAGGTTTTAGGCTTTGGTAACTGTTGATGAATTTTCTAGATTCACATGGACCTTGTTTTTGGCATCTAAGAGCGATGCATATAAATATTTTAAATGTCTAGCCAAACAAGTTCAAAACCAGTCTAACCTTAAAATTGTTTACATACGATCCAACCTTGGCGGAGAATTTGAAAATCATAAGTTCAATAAATTTTGTAATAAGCATGGCATCATGCATCAATTCTCAGCTCCCTCCACCCCTCAACAAAATGGAGTTGTTGACAAGAAAAATAGAGTTCTAGAGGAACTCACAAGGACCATGCTAAATGAGAGCAAGGTTCCCAAATATTTATGGGCTGATGCAGTACACACTGCCTGCAGTGTAATGAATCGAATACTTCACAGACCTACTTTTTCGAAAAACCGAATATTGCTCATCTTCATGCATTCGGGTGCGAATGTTTTATGTTGAATAATGGAAAAAGAACTTTGGGAAAATTTGACTCGAAGGCTGATGAGGGCATATTCCTAGGGTATTCATTACATAGTAAGGCTTTTCGTGTGTTTAATAAGTATTCCATGCAAGTAGAAGACTCTATTCATGTTCATTTTGACGAATCTTCTACAAAAGAGAAGAGAAAGGTCGTTCCTGATGATGTTTTAGGTGTGCTAGAAGAAGCCTATACAAGGGACATGAACCTAATCCAATAAGAAGATGCAGAACAAATAATACAAGATGAGCAACAGGACATGCCGATTGCGTGGAAGACCAAAAAGGATCATCCACTAGACAAGGTGATAGGTGACATATCTACGGGGTGGTAACCTGTAGTTATTTACGTAATTTCTATAATTTCGTTGCATTTGTGTCTCAAATAGAGCCAAAGACCATCGATGAAGCCATCGAGGATGTACACTGGGGTATAACTATGCAAGAAGAGCTAAACTAGTTTGATCTTAATAGTGTGTGGGACTTGGTCCCTAAACTAGAAGAACATCCTGTAATTGGCACGAGATGGGTATTTCGTAACAAGCAAGATGATTCTGGCTTGATTATTAGAAACAAGGCTCGCTTAATGGCCAAAGGCTACAACTCGGAGGATGGCATCGACTATGATGAAACCTATACTCTTGTAGCCATACTTGAGGCCATTAGGATGTTATTATCCTTCGGATATATCATGAATTTTAAGCTCTTCAAAATGCATGTTAAGAGTGCATTTTTAAATGGCTATATTCAAGAGGAGCTGTACATAGACCAACCACCCGTGTTTGAATACTTCAAATACCCGAACCATGTGTATAAACTCAAGAAGGCCCTTTATGGCCTGAAATAGACTCCTAGAGCCTGATACAATAGATTGAGTTTGTTCCTACTAGAAAAAGGGTTCGAAGGAGGTTTGGTCGCACCACTCTCTTTATCCGTAGATTAGATAATCATGTTTTACTTCATAAAATATATGTTGATGATATAATCTTCGGATCTACTAATGGCATCCTTTGTAAGGAATTTTCTGAGATGATGTAGGGCGAGTTCGAGATGTCGATGATAGGTGAGCTGACCTTCTTCCTTAGGCTTCAGATTAAACAAATGGAGAGTGGCATCTTCATTCATCAATCGAAATATTGCAAGGAATTACTAAAGAAATTTTACATGGAACACTGTAAAGATGCATCTACTCCTATGGCGTCCTCATGCTATCTAGATAAAGATGAAAAGGGAAAAGCTATCGAGGTAACCAAATATCGTGGGATTATCGGCTCTTTATTATATTTTACTGAAAGCCTCCCCGATATTATGTTTAGTGTTTATATGTGTGCTAGATTTCAAGCTTTGCCTAAAGATTCACATTATATTATTGTTAAAGGCATCATGAGATATTTAAAAGGAACAATAAATATGGGATTATGGTATCATAAGGATGCCTCATTATCCTTGGTAGGTCACTATTGGGACATGTCAGCTATTAGGCAGTTCCTCAGTGGCATGGAACAGTAAGAAGAGAGCATGTGTTGCTTTGTCTATCGCGGAAGCGGATTACATTGTGGTTGGCGTGTGTTGCGCTCAAATCCTTTGGATGAAGCAGCAACTTAAGGACATTAGACTTAAACTAGAAAAGATCCCCATTAAGTGTGATAATACAAGTGCCATCAACCTTTCCAAGAATCCCGTTTTGCATTGAAGAACCAAGCATATAGAAATAAGGCATCATTTTTTGCGTGATTATGTTCAAAAAGGTGATTGTGTGCTAGAATTTGTACAAACATCTAAGCAATTAGCAGATATTTTCACCAAGCCCCTCTCACGAGATACTTTCTATGTTCTCTCTCACAAGATACTTTCTATGTTCTTTGAAGAGAACTAGGAATCCTTGATGAAAAATATATTGATTGAGCTTATGTTATTGCCTTGCATGATTAATTGCCTTGTATGCTTCAAAATTAAAACATGTTGAATGGAAGCTATTCCTTGTATGATCCATGATTCAATAAATAAGCTCTATGTATATATGTGACTGCTCAATATTGCTTCCTTAAAAGTTAGAAATCTTTGCATGCTTTTAAACATCCAAAATTTTGTATATGATGTTATTTAATTGATTAAGGCCTCATTTTAATCGATCACCTGGGTGCAAATTTTTTAAAACCTGGTATTTTTAACTTAGTTAATCGATTAAGGCTGGTAGTTAATCGAATAACGACACCAGTGAAATTGAAACAGAAGCATTTCTAGGCATTTTTGAAAACCTCCCTCATCCCCTTTTCTCTCGGAGGAACAAGCTCAACTTCATTCCTAAACCTTAACCTAACCTAAAGCCGATTATTCCAACCCCATTCCACTCCATAAACCTTCTTCTTCAACCACAATGTCCAAGAAATCCGATTACCCCCATTAAACCTTCAATCAGCTCGGTTTTCAGCTATAAATGGAGAGATGATGTGCAAAATGGATTAAGACAATCATTCAACGTCCACCATGTGACCCAAAAGCAGTACCTTCGAACTAACAGTTAAGGCAGGACCGTGGAGATCCGTATTATTCTTTGATTTTGAAAGAGACTAGGTTGATCACGTTGCAGGGACGAAAACCTACATACATAAGGTATGCCAATTTGACTTGGTTAGCGGAACAAAATTTTGATTTTCCGCATGGCATGCAAGCACAATGGTCTGTGCCCTTTTTGGAATTGACAGGTAATATCTACCATGCTCTAGTTAGGGAATATTATGCAAATTGAATATATAAGGATGGGAACTATTGGTCTATGATAACTAGAAAACTATTTGAGTTGAATGAGGAAATATTCATGATTGTGGGTGGATTATCGTGTAATGGTGCTAGTTTAGGAAACTGTGATTGGGTTAACCATTCGTTAGATGTTGTCGAAGTATATAAGTCATGTTTGAGGAGACCTCAATTGTATGTTCAAGGTGAATTGACCAAGGTTGGGTCGTTGTGTATAGAGAGTAGGCTACTGCATTATCTGATTGCTTACATTCTGATTCAAAGGAACAAAAATCATGCACAACCTACTGTGAATAATTTGAGGTTCATGTATGCCATCAAGGAGAATGTGATGATTAATTGGCCTGAAGAGATCCTGAAGGTCATCTATAGTGTCTCTACATCGCAATCAAAATTGTTTCCCTATAGTATTTTCATCTCGCGCATTATTGACTATTTGCATATTGATGTTTCTGATATTGTAGTTGTGGAATGTTCTGATAAGGATCATTTGATTGTTGAGAGCTTGATTCACAAGATGGGCATCTACAACTATGTCAACACATGGCAATACAAGGAGGATTTCAACACTGGGAACCTCGACCCCTCTTGTGAGGATGATCAAGATGAAACACATCAACCAAATGCTACTACTCAGGGAGAGTCTTCAAGAAATGCAACACAAGAACCAGCCTTTGGACAAGTTCACTTGGATGCTATGAAACAATGTCTCAACAATAGGATGGATCTTCATTTTCAATCTCTAAAGGACTCATACCATACGAATTTAGAGAATTTTGAGGAGCGTCAAAATGCCTTCATTGATAATCACTATCAATCCTTGAGGAAATTCGTTCAAACAACTGCTGATTCACAAAACAAGAGGTTGTGTGCCGAGTTCAACAAGTTGTGCACCCTCATCAAGGGTGGTGGTAGCTCGATCATTCCTGACGACAAAAACCCTCCATCTCATCCCTAGTTAGGAGACCTTAGAACCATAGGTTTATCCTTCCTAGTTTATGGATTATGTTGATCCTTGTTTCCCTCTTGAGAACTTCATTCTATCTTGCATTTGGATTGTAATAGCTTAATTACTTCTGCTTTACTAAACTTACTTTGGATTTATGCTTAAGCATTGCTTACTGTTTTCAATTGCAAGTAATGCTTTAATGATTTCAAATTGTCTTTTCTCAGGATAAATGGTTAATTATGTCGTAAATAGTATGGATTTTTATTTAATGGATGTTAATTATGTTTGGTGTATGTACCCCTATTGATTGATTAAGCATACTGTTTAATGTTCATTTATATCAATGCTTAATCATTCCATGCCTAAATTGAGTTAACATAGCCTTTCATGCCAATAAATCAATTCCGTTGTTGTTTGTTGTCAATTTAATCAATTAAGTACTATTTTTAATCGATTAAATCATGTTAAAATGAGCATTTGTGTTAACTCACATATGCATGATGGCTTGTGTTACTTGAGAGTGGGTTAATCTTTTAGTTTTTCATTGTTGTAAATTGAGCATTTTAGTGCTTGGTAAAACTTTTTTTTTTAAATGAGCATTTTAATGCTTGGTAAAACTTGCTTTGTCTTACCACCATTGAGATAAAGTGAATCTTCACCAAGACTAGGAGGTCTTGAATTTAGAGCGAGGATCTTGGATGGGGCTGGATCGCGAGAGAGGTTTTCTCAGGCGATAGGGATAGTCAAACCAAGGTTAGAGGTTCTTGAAATTCAAGAAAGAAGCTTCCAGAGTCTTCTAATTGAATTGGTGTATTTGACTATACAAAGTGTTCAATATAGTGAAGAGAAATCTCCCAAGATCAGAAGGGGAGGCCTGGATGTAGTTTGCAAGTGGACCCGCAAACGAACCAGGATAAAAATCCATTTGTACAAGATGTTCTCTCTTAGTCTCTTTTATAATTCTCACTATTTTAATTCGTGATTGAAGCTGGTATTTTGCATACTAATAATTTTCTATATCCTTGTTAATATTGCATAAACATATTTTCTTTATCTCTGCTTATCTGTTGATAAATAATTGCGCAAGTAGTTGATCTGATCATTCTGTTTCTATTGTGAATTAATCGATTAAGCCCATTGGTTAATCGATTAGCTGGGCTATTTTCTAGAACTGGGTGTTGGTGCGAGAAGTAGTAATTGATTACCGCAACACCTATTCAACCCCCTCCCCCCTTCTAGGTATGGTTAGGCCACTGATACCTAACATAATCTTATTTAAGCCACATTGAATACTAGGTTAAAGAGAAATGCATATTTGGAGGTAAAATTTGGTGACCTTTTTGTAGATCATTTGTATTGTTTCTTGTTTTTATCGGTGAAGTTTGGTGTGCTTTAGAACCCATAACTTTATCAACAAAAAAACTACTCAAATCTATATCTCATATATACACTGCTAATCTTCTTATAAAATGTTTAATTGTCCTCTTCAGCTATAATTCCCCATCCACTTTCTTATTAATATTTTGTTTCTTTCTTTCTTCCAAGGTATTAGAGTCACCCTTCTCCAATCAAGGTATTAATGTTGAATTTTATATGGAATTACAATGATTTTTGTTTTCAAAGAAAATTGGGTAACCTTTGATTTACCTTGGCAATATTTTATCAAATATATGATTTTCGATCTGTTTCTATTTTTTCAAGATCTTACTAATAAAAATACTAATGCTTCCAAGATTAATAATTATTTACAGAATGAGTTAATTATTTTGAAGGAAGTGGTTATAATTGTTTTTGACTTGTTATTATATGATTGATATGTTGTTGGTTGTCTCATATATTGTTTTGTTATTGTTTGATGAAGTGATGATGCTTGAGATAAGTGGATGCTAGCGACAACATTAATGATGCTAAATGAGAAGGCCAATTTATCTAGTTGAAGTTCTTTGATGCTTCTAAAATCATAGAATCTTCTACATTGTGGTTTAGCGGTGAAGCAGGTGAACAAGCAGCTTAGCGGTGAAGCAGGTGCACTGAGCGGTGTGCATCAAACTGGACTTAACCATCAATCAAACCATGAAGTCATCCATGACCTCACCTCAAGTAGCCCACCATAGGCTTTTCAGAAGTAGCTCACAATAGTTGGTCTCATTGCCCACAAATAGCTTTCATGAGTCATGCACAAGGAGGTGACTAAGCTACTTGGTCAAGAGACCAAACCCATTCTCAAGGGTTTGGTTAGCTGCTCAGCAGTCCAACCAAGCAGCTTAGCGGTATGGCATTGAGTCTTATAAGTAGGAGACCATTCCCTTCGAGCAAACAGACCAAAAAACAGACCAAAAAGGATAAAAAACACTTGAAAGAAGGAAATCTCTAACGAGGAACCTCTCTTTGAAGTTCTTTCTTTATTTCTTAGTTTAGAGTTTTTATTTCAAGTAAGTTTTGTAATTTTTAGTTTAGAATTCAAGAGGAGAAAAGGAGAAGGCAAATGAGATGCAAAAATCAATTTTGTACTCTCATTTGGAACTCAAAAGCATCCAATCCTTGGATGGATAACTCATGCTACTAAACATTTTCTTTCGAACAAGGTTATGTAATTTCTATTTCTTCTTAATTTAAAAAAGTTTGAATTTTAATCATTCAAGGTGGTGCTTTGGTTAACATTATTTGTTTGAGAAGTACTTAATGCTCTTTTTAGATTGATCATCTAAAAAATGATTTCAAGTCAATAAAATTACTTGTCTCAAACACTTAACAAATAAACTAAGAAGCGTACTGCTTAGTTTATTTGCCAAGTTAAGCATGCTCTTCTTAAGATCTTACAGTCATTACTAATTCAATATTAGAGTCACCAATGGTTAGGGTGTGACAACCTAATCTCTTTTATGGCCGTAGTATTGTTTAAGTAATGAATATAAGTGTTTATCATTCTACCCTTTTAGGATATACGCTAAAAGAAGGATTTTAGACCTTGGTGTTTGGGGTTAACCAAAGTAAATCATAAGAAGTTGTTCAAACTCACAAGAAGTTGAGAAATATATTTTCCTTATTCAAAATGATCTTGTCTCCTCAAGAATTTGTTAATATTTAGTTTTATGTTTATTGTTACTTGTTTATCTTCAATTCAATTCAAAACTATCAAAATATGTTTCAGCCATTATTTGTGCTTTGACATATTTATATGATTCATTTTATATGGCAATTCCTTGTGGTTCGACATAACCCTATACTATACTACAATTGAATCTTGAAAGAGGTGTAAATTGTAAAATAGTAAAGTGTTATCAATAAATTTATTTATTGAAAACACCTTTTAATATACAAAAGTGATGAAACTAACTTACTAACTTTTATTTATTGTTAGTTACTTTCCTCATTTTATTTATTCTTTAATACCAACCTTCCTTAAGGAAGAAGTTTGGTTTGTTAATAAAATGAACCCGAAAGGGAGTAAATAAATAAAAGGTCACTTAAATTTATTATTCTTTTGTTCTTTAATTATTTATTTGTATCTAACAACTAACTATTCATCACTTTTATATATTAGAATACCATTAAACCGATGTTGGAATTTATTCCACAAAACCGAGATGATATTCAAAGGTACTTAATAATTATGTAATAGGTAATTGCTTCGATACCATTGTAACAGCATTAGAATTTATTCTAACAAGCCGAGATGGGGCAAAGAAGGAATGACTTATTTACATGATTATTAATGAAGTAAGTCGTAACTGGAATATTCTTGAAGCCATTATAACAGCGTTGGAATTTATTTCAACAAAGCCGAGATGGTGAACAAAGAGTAAAACTGAGTTCTCTTACTTAATCAAACAAAAAGAACATAACTAAAATGAGAGTATTAATCTTTCAACAAATTGACACTACTGTTAGGACAATTTGTTGAGAGGAGAAAACTCCCAATAAAATACACTGAGATACGCTTTCAACAAATTGGCGTCGTTGCGGGGGAATTTCTTTAATAATAAAACATTTTATATTTATATGTCATTAATCAAATAATTGGGCATAAACTTATTTTCCTTCTTTTGTACAAATTAATTCTGTTAGGTATCAGTGGTTACAATACACCTAGAAGGGGTGGGGAGGGGGGTTGAATAGGTGTAGCGGTTAGAGTAGTCGCTTTTCGAAACTCAATACTTAATGCTGAATCACCCCTAATTAATCGATTACAGGATGAAGATAATCGATTAACAGAACAAACTTAATCGATTAACAGAACAGGGATAATCGATTAACGCAACAATCTTAATCGATTAAAACAGAAATAGTAAGCTTAGACAGATACGATTAATTGCACAACAGTTAACCGATAATGGAACGAATAACAGAGCTTACAACTTTTATCATAGTATCATTCAGTATAGCACAAATACAGAATGTATCAATTAATTCTACTATACTAGATAATCGATTAAAAACAGTAAAGAGAGAGAGACTATAATTGAATCAATGTATTTACATGCACATCATCCAATTACAACACTTAGAAAATTACAAGAAAATAAAGAAACCTATTCTATGGTTTGACTCCCTTTCAACCGACAAAGAAAACGTTTCTTTCGGCGTAGCCCCAGCCAAGAATCTCTGTTCTTTCCTTTTCTAAAACTCTAAGCAATTATGAAGATACACTCAATCTCTTAGGTGATAAGACACCACGAGATTCCCTTTTTACAACAATTTACACAACAAAATAGAAGAGTAAAATCAAGCTAAAACAAAGCTCAAATATGACAAGAAGGCTTTACTCTAAAACACCTAATACAAACTCATGCAATATGACAATGTATTAGTATGAAAACAGAAGTTACAGAATCTAAAAAACTTCACGAAAAGCATCAATAATATGCATGAACATGTGAGGGAAAATATGAGAAATTATAACATGAAATGCACTCAATCCTAAAGCATAGAATCTCTCCTTTCTAAACTCACAAATGCACTAACAACTAGATGCAACAAATATCACGTAAAATGCTCTAACTCTCTAAGAAATGCAACATGCAACTTATGAGATCAATTCTGAAAACGCAGTTTATAAAGAATCAGTTCAGAAGCCCAGTTAATCGATTAAATGCTATCTTAATCAATTAACGTGATGCAAAAACGTTAACTAATTCTGTTTTTCAAGTTTTCAGTTTCAACAACTTTTCAAACAGTTAGATTAATCGATTAACGTTTGCCTTAATCGATTAACATCATTTTTAAACGTGTTCCAGTAGCAACAACTTTTCAAGGCAGTTGGGTTAATCGATTAAAGTATTAGTTAATCGATTAACAGCATTTTTAAATGT